>NC_143528.1:41702422-41932422 GCF_031878675.1 Megascapheus bottae
CCCCAGAGGACGTGCGAATCCACCTCAAGATGAACTAAAATGAAAGGACTGGAGAACTGGCTCAAATAGTAAAGCAACTTCACAGCAAGTGCAAAGCCCCGAGTTCAATACCAGCACTGCTAGGAAATAATCTCGTCCTCGAAGCAGCTACCTTTAGGTTACTCAGTAATGGGCGAAAAAGCCAGCAGGAGCAGACTGCAGTGTTGATTGTCTGGAGGCCTCAGGCCTCCAATTGCAAGTGACTTCTGGTGACCTTCCCTGTGTCTCTATGTTCAGATGGCCCTTTTATATATGACACTTGCCCCATAGGATTGGGAGGTACCAATGTGAACTTACCCCCCCTTCTCTCTCCCTCCTCCTTGCTGCTAGTGCTGAGTTTGAACTCAGGATTCAAACTCAGGGTCTCATGCACACTCTACTTGCTTAATTGGCTGCCTCTCTACTGTTTGAGCCATTCCTCCAATATGACCTTTTGCTGGTTAACTGGAGATGGAGTCTCCTGGGATTCTCTGGTCTTAGCCTTCTGAATAGCTAAGATTGCAGGTGTGAGATAGAACACAACTCTAGTTCTGTATGTCATCAAATTCATCCTGGGTGGAACTAGCTCTGAGGTCTGCAGGCCTGGCTCTCTGCATGGCAATGCAGTGGTGGCCAGTTTCTGTGAAGTTTATGTTCTTTGGTGTGGGAGAGGCCATCTGGGGGCAGCTGTGTTGTCCAGATAGTTAGAATGCTCAGTGTCCTCAGACACCACAGTCCTTCCATGTTATCACGGCCTGCTCAGTACCTAGCCCTCTGCCTGATTGGAGGACATGAGCGAGCTTCCCAAGACTTTGCTCAACAGAGGAACTAGGACCATGACTAAGGCAGAAAAAGCACAGTTTGGAAAAGGCAATCACATTTATGGGACCTAGAACACCTTTAGATGAGAGACTTGGGACTGTGGGCTTTAGTGTTCCCTTCCTACAACTTCAGATCTAGCCCAGGGCTCTCCCCAGACCAGCGACTGCAGAGCTGGTGACAGAGCAACAGAGCTGTGGGTTTTGTGCCACAGGTCAGTCATGTGGCTCAGGCCAGGAACTTAGAAGTTGTGCCTCAGTTCCAAAGATGTGTCTAGGAAAGCAGTCATACTTTAAAAAGAATAACCAAGAACTTAACAAATAGACCCATCTCAAAATCTACTGAAAACAAAAATTCCCCCAAAAGTATTTTTTAATGAAATATGTTTCTAGAAATGCCAGATGAAGGATTAAGTAACAGCAAGTCAATAATAAGAAAATAGCAGATATTCAAGAACCACAGAAGCAAACTTTCTGGAACTGATAAAGTCAAGTGTCAGTCAATGCCTTTGGAGCCACAGAATGGTGCCAGGAAATCAAGTGACCAAACTTCCGTAGTCAAAAAAGGAGAAGAGGACTTGCAGACACCTGGAATATGCACCAGCAAGAGTCGGGTCTCATAGCTAGCGATTCCAGGGGGAAGGGAGAAATGATAATATTAACAAATAATAGGAAAAACTCCCTGAGAAGAAGAAAAGTCTGAAATCGAAGTACAGAGGAGTATGATAACATATAATGAGAATAACTTCTAGACTATCATGGAACAATTTATCTCTTCCCTGCAATAAGAGATGGTGAGAGCAGGGTAAGGATGCATGCCACTCACGAATTCCATTCTCACCCAAGCCTCTCATGACTGACGCTCTACATTCACGTGCTGCCGTTCAGATGGCTATGCCATGAGGGTCTGCTCAGAAAACGTAACAAAATACAGCATAAAAAAACAGCCAGGGACAGGATGAAATTGTTGGGGTGTTGTGATTCTTCTGAGGATGCACACAGGCACACACACACACACACACACACACACACACACACACACACACACACACAGAAACACCCATGTGTGCACATGCACACTACTCTGTACAAGTAAGAAGCAGGAGGCCTGAACTTCCAGCTAAGTCTCTTGAGTTCAAATCCCGCAGGTACCACTCTACCTTGTCGCCTTTGGCCTTGCTAACTCAGCATCTCTCCTGTGTGCAATGTAGACAGGAGAGGACTCTGCTCATGTATTCCATCGGCTCTGAATTCACTGCGTAGCTGTAAATGCCTCTCCTCCTTGTTAACGGGAATGGGAGTGGTGTTCAGTGAAGAATGAATCAGCCAGTAGCAGGTGAGGAATGCGCTCAGGAAATCACCGTCCATGATCTAAATAGCTCTTCCAAAGCTGCCTTGTTATAAGAGCCTCGGGCCCTGCATGAGAGCCCCTAACTCATGCCTTCGTCACCAACCAAGCCCTCCAAACCCGGGCTCGGCCTTCCGTAGACATTTACAGGGACACAGATATTAACGTCGCCACGGGAGGCCTCAGAGAAGACTCTGAAATCAAAACAACACCCACACAGAGAACTAAATGGAAGTGAAATTACAATAGATGGTTTCATGTACGAGGAAGTTATTCCAGGGCAGGCAATAGAAGTCGATAGCACATCACATCAGACTCATATTCAAAGAAAGTGAAGAAATCAAACCAATAAACATGTGCCAAGAAAGTAAAACAAAAATAAATAAGGAAAAATAAAAGACATGAAAATATTTAATAATGACATGATGGAAACAATAAGGTATTTATCCCGAGTTATTCCATGAGGCCCACACACCTCCAGACAGAGAAGAGTAGGGAAAAAGCACATTTCTCTGCCCACCCTGATGCTATTGAGCGATAAGTAAACTCGATAAACAGCCTTGTGTTTCGAAAGCTAGCAGTTCTTCAAAACCTACAACCTACCAGATGTGGAGCATACAGGATCTGACCTGGACTTTATAATTATTAGTAAACTGAGTCTAGGAATGAGATTAAGCACTTGGGGATTCTCTTCTATGCAATGTGTGTGGACCAAACATCAGACCAGCAGCTCCCGACCTGGGTGATTTCCCCAGACAGATGAGTGCTTCTGACTTTGCCCGTAGACCAAGACGCATAAAGAACAACCAAGGATGAGGACGACCTCATTTTATTCCACAAGTTGATGATTAGGCTTGAGCCGCGTGGAGCGCCCGCCGTGTGGAGGACTGTCCAGTAGTGATAATAAAGAAGCGTTTCTAACAGAACAATGCCTCAGCCTTCCAATAACGATGTGGAAGGACTCACAGGGCCAGCTCACAGAAAAGTCACTGGAGGGCTCCGTGGGCACAGGCTGCTGGAAAGACAGCACTGCAGAACTGCAGAGAAGCTTCCATGGGTGGTTTCAAGGGTGGCTGGGGCAGTCAGGCGGGGAGAGGCTGGGCTCAGGAGACACCCCGGGGGGTGCACCTGCAGTGGTGACCCTGTTCCAGCGCCGACCTCTGCAAGGGAAGCGGAAAGGGAGATGGGGGACAGAGCATCTCTCATTGTGTGTGGATCAAAACCCACCTACAGGCAGAAAGTCTTCCTTTGAATAAAGGAACAAGTCTCACAAGCTCTGGAAAGCACTCTTAGGAAGGGTGCCAAGGTGACTTCATACACCATCTCAACATGCAGCGGAAGAGGTACAGCCTCAGTTACAAAATGTCAGAACAGGAAAGCACCCAAACAACAAACCCATTTGCACCCTGGACTCTGCAGAGTCTCCTGGTACATTATCGTCCGTGGACATCTCCTTTGTAGAAAGAATTCTGACCTCTTCTTCGACCTTTGTAGAAACCCACAGACATTAAAAGAGTGAGAGGCACAGAACGCTCTGTGGGTTCTCTTCTCCGTGAACAAATTAGGACCATGAAATATTGATGAGTCTCCTTCAAAGAGCAGCAGTAGCCACTTGGCCCTCCGAAGGCTGCGTTACAACTTGTGATAAATGCTCAAAATGATGGAATGGAGACTCAGTGCAGGAAGCAATATTACTGAAGAAATCAATACCAGGGAGCTTGGCCAAAGACGCATTCGTCCTAAATAATGGATACATGCAAAAGTGAGGGCTGGCAGAGATGCCCAAACACGGCCGGCTTTCTTCTCCTATCTAAGCAAAGCCTCAGCCCAGGGCCTGGGCTTTGATGACCATTTCTGCAATGACTGTCTCCGTGTGGCCATTTTGCTTCACTGAAAGCATGGCTGTGGCTGATAAGCTTGAACCTTTGCCTCCGGTTATTGTGAACATACTTAGGCAAAACCCATGGAACGTTTGAGAACTAATTAAGATCGCTTTCTTATGACGCTGGGTAAGTCTTCAGATTCGCCTCTTGCCACATTCCTCATCATCTTCAGAGCTATTTACATAACCACACATTGCTTGAGTGCAGAAAATAAAGCAGATGGGAGAAAGTGTCACGCTTGCTCTATGAAATATACGTTAGTACTTATTGACTGGATGATCATGCTTCTCATAAACCTATAACTAAGTATGCCTCAAATCCAAGATAAAAAAATCCAGAACTAATAAATATGACGTCATAATTGGAAGACTCAGAGAGATCAAGAATCCCTGCTCAAAATTTTCTGGCCTGAAGTCACGATTTTATTGTAAAATCCTACATCATAAACAAAGTGGTTTGTTTACCATGACTCTTTCTGAGGCCTACTGCTGATGTTTGGTTAAATTATCCTTTCCTGATGCTGTTGTAAGGGTGTATTAAACTTGAAGCTGTGTGTCGGTGTTTTGGGCTTCCTTGGGTGTAAGTCTTGGACATTGTTAAGTGATCAACCATAAGTCGTTATACTGCAGCTCACTCTTGAAAACTAGTCACGAGAGTAAAAGAAGCCTAAGTTGAACAGAATATGATTCAGAAGAACTAACAAAGGAGTGACCACAGGAGGGCAGGTTTCCAGGCCTCCCAGCCTAGGGGCCTTTGCACATCCAGAGACACTTGCCTCCCGAGGCAGAGGCTCACACACACAAAGATGTAAGCCTGTTTAAAATTCTCACAGAATTACTTCTTAAGGGTGCTTACCATTGAGAAATGTTTCATACAATTAAGTTACAACCCCTGTATCAGAAAAGATATAGAAGAAATGGATACCACAAACACAAGAATCAATAGCCAGCCAAAAACCACAGGCCACACTGTTGTTCCTGTGTCCACAGAGCCGATGTCAGATGCACTCTCACCTAGCTTGGAAAACATGCTTAAAAATAAAAAAAAAATTGGGACCAGGAGTTTGACCTAGAGGTAGAGTGCTTGCCTAGCATGCAAGAAGACTCAGGTTCAATTCCTCAGTATCATCTACACAGAAAAAGCTGGAAATGGTGCTGTGGCTCAAGTGGTAGAGCTCTAGCCTTGAGAAAGCCCAAGGACAGTGCTCAGGCCCTGAGTTCAAGCCCCAGGACTGGCAAAAATAAAATAAAATAAAAAATTGCCAAGTATTTATCAGCGCACTGTGTAACAAAACCAGAAATTATATAACAAACATGACAGAAATATTTCTGAAGCTCGGAAGCTAAATAATGTACTTCAACATAATATGTAAACAGAGAAAACCCTAAAGAGGAAAAAAAATATTTGAACCAAATGAAAATCAAAGTGATTAATAATTGTGTTGGAAGAGTGCTGAAGCACAGGAGACATTCTGAATCAATAATCTTGTCAAGAGTATAAAACAGAGGGCCGAGAGTTTGGCCTCCTGGTAGAGTGCTTGCCTAGCAATGCACGAAGACCCGGGTTCGATTCCTTGGTACCACATACATAGAAAAAGCCAGAAGTGGTGCTGAGGCTCAAGTGGTAGAGCTCTAGCCTTGAGAAAGTCCAAGGACAGTGTTCAGGCCCTGAGTTCAAGCCAGGACTAGCCAAAAAAAAAAAAAGAGTATAAAATAGAAAGATCAGGGACCGGGAGTTTGGCCTAGTGGTAGAATGCTTGCCTAGCATGCACGAAGACCCAGGTTCGATTCCTCAGTACCACATACATAGAAAAAAACTGGAAGTGGTGCTGAGGCTCAAATGGTAGAGCTCTAGCCTTAAGAAAGTCCAAGGGCAGTGCTCAGGCCCTGAGCTCAAACCCAGGACTGGTTAAAAAAAAAAAAAGAAAAGTTTTACATTCCAGAGAAGCAAGCATTTGGTCTGCACACAAATTTTAAGTTCTGTGCAAGGCGGTACAGGATCTGTTCACGTGTGCTGCCATCCACGGACAGTGGAAGAGTGGGGTTTGCATTCTGTGGTCTACATGTAGAAAGGGAGAAAGACGACAAGTGAAAGGCTGCCTCTGATTATGTGAGGGGCGAGATTCGGGAATACGGGGTATCATTGTCATCGTCTCTCTCCACGGCACATTTATCAGTTTACACCATCCTTCTTACTCCCTGGGAAATTCATCCGATTTCAAGCCTACTTCCTATTTCATGAGTTCTTATTCCTGCAAGAGCACTGCCACTGTTCCTGCCTCACCTGAGTTGCAGAGAGAGACACATTCTGTGTCTCCGGGCCACACACCCTGGCAGGTCACGGAGGATGCACACTTGTCTCTTGGAGTGGCTTTGCCTTGGTAACGGAAAATTTTAGACTTTTCTAGAAGTCTTTTCAAGTTTATCCTTCATTTGTCAGTTATGAAGAGGAAGGATTATGGAGCGTTGAGCTGGTTGAGTCTGTATATGGCTGCCATTACTGTACCAATCTCCTTTCTGAGACAAAATTGAAAAAAGAACCTTCAAAAGGGCAAAAAAAGAACCAAGTAGATGTGTACAGCTCATACTCTTCCCACCCAGAGAACAGAAGTGTCACTGTTTGGGAAATATTCTGTAATCAATCAAGGTCCCAGAAGGAGATTAAAATGACCCCCAGAAAAGCACCTTCGAGGAATAAAAACAAAATTAAGCCCTGTGGAGAGTGAGAAGTAAGAGCAAAGTGGGATGAAAAGTTTCCCAGGAAGCTTTCCTGCAGAGTGCCGCAGCCATCCACAGCCCTGGTGAGTGGGCAGGTGGTGGATGCCCAACTCTACTCTTCTATGGGCAGGGCTGGAAGGTGTGGAGATAACACCATGAAGCTTGTTTCCCTTAGCATACGCTAATAGCGTGAGGGCAGCTTGTTGTGTTCCATCTCCCCATTTGGCGTGAAGTCAGTCCAAGCAAAGGTAGAATCTTGGGAAAGGCGCCACACTCTGAGATTCCCGGAAGGCCCCGTGTGGTCCTGAGTGTGTCTGAGGGCAGAGCTGAGGAAGGCCTGGACTGGCTGTGAGGCTAGAACACCGGCCCTCAGTTCCACGTGCTCAGGTGCCAGATTCAGTGTGGACCTCAGGGAGAGGCCCGAGCCTTCCCTCTAGGATGGGAGCCCGTTGAAGGTGTCCCTGGAAGGGGGGGACACAAGCTGTCATCATCTCACATCATAGTGCTGATTTTAGGAGAAGAACCAAAGCTATACAGGACTTTAATTTATTGGTGTCTAAAGTACAGCACATTCAGGAGCGGTGTGTGTGAACAGTCCACGTGAGATACGAGCGTGTGCCTGGCAGAAACTGCAGAGAAGTCAGTGAGGGAGGAGAGTAAAACTGAAGCCTATTTACGCGATGGAATGTTACTTCGTATGGAAATGATCGTGGAGATTTATGTTTGACTTTAAATAATACTTAAAAACCCTTCATATGACTTTATTTCTATAAAAAGAAATGTGTAGAGGGGCAGTGCACGCAAACTGTACAAACAAACATCTGCAGAAAGGGGCCTTTTTATTATTGTTTCATGTTACCTAGAGTTTGTTGGGTTTTTTTTAAATTATGGCATTTCAATATCAGTAGGAAAGACACTTGTCAGCAAATACAGAATTTGGGTTGTTGACATAGAAAGATGTAATGCTGGTTGAAGTGTAAAATGAGATTTACTTAAGAAGTTGCACAATTCATGACATTTAGTGATCAAGGCTTAATTTTGTGTGCTCATAAGACAAGAATGGAGGAAACAGAATCTGGATCCTGGAGAAGATCCTTTGCGTCCTAGATTTGTCTGGCAATGTGCCACAAAAAGCAAGAGGCCTTTGAAACAGCTCCAAACACTTGCGTGACCTGATAATCTCCCAGTGTTTGTGGCACACAGTGTTCATGAGAGGCATTGACTTGTGTGGTGTTTCCAGTGACCAAACACAGTGGGGCATAATTTTCACACAGAGAGATTTAGAAACTGGCTCGAGGAGACCGTTCCTCACAGGGGCTGATCCGAGCTCAGGGGCGCTGTGGTGCCTGCACTTAACCAAGGTCAAACTCCCAGCCACTGGAACAGTGCTCAGTGCAGAGAACAGAATGATGATGCAGTACACATGTCATTAAAAGAAAGTGGACTGCTGGGGCCGGGAGTTTGGCCTAGTGGTTAAAGTGCTTGCCTAGCATGCATGAAGACCCAGGTTCGATTCCTCGGTACCACATACATAGAAAAAAAAAGCCGGATGTGGTGCTGAGGCTCAAGTGGTAGAGCTCTAGCCTTGAGAAAATCCAAGGACAGTGCTCAGGCCCTGAGCTCAAGCCCAGGACTGGCAAAAAAAAAAAGTGGACTGCTGGGCCCTGCTGGGGAGCTCAGCCTTCGGCCTGGGTCATGGGGAATGGAGGGAGGGAGTCTCCACATAGCTGCTAATTTATGGGCATCTTTAAAGAAGAAGATGAAGATGGAGGAGGAGGAGGAGGGGAAAGAGATGGAGGGGGAGGAGGAAGAAAGAGGAGGACAAGGAGGAGGAGGAGGAGGAAGAGGAAGAAGAAGAAGAAGAAGAAGAAGAAGAAGAAGAAGAAGAAGAAGAAGAAGAGGAAGAAGAAGAAGAAGAAGAAATGAAGGAAAGAAAAAAACACAAAACAATGCTAGCGTGGCACCATTCTGAGTTGAGGCTGTGGCCCTGTCTTAAAGCATCAATTATGGATTTTATCAGCCTTCTAGGATCAGTTTATTTTTATCCACTTGCATTTCAAATAAAAACCCATGCTGGGTGTGCTCAGGGTCAAAGCCTTCTGATTCTGGATGCAAAATCTCAGAACCTCTCTGCAACACCTATGGAGAGCATTCAAAACAAAACCAAGGCACAGAAGGCCGGAGAGTTATCTTACACACAGAAGTGGCAGCACAGGTATTTGGCTTTATTAAAAGTGGAGTCTGTGACTGTCCATGACAGCTTCTGAGCTCTTAGAATTACGAGGGTAGGAAGATGTGACAGGCAGCAGTTTCCAGCATCTCTCCTTCCCCCCTTCCCCCTCCCTGCCTCTGAAGGCCGAGCCCTGTGAGTCACTCCGTGAGTGTGGGTGGAACCTGAGCCAGAATGATGGGAATTTCATCTCCCTTGATTCCTGGAACAACGTGCTTTCTAGGTGTGAGAATGCTGAGAGATTCTAGAGAGTGTCTTCCAGGGTTGAGCTACCAGCTCCTCCCAGGCCGAGAAGGGATTGGCACTGCAGTGAGACGTCAAAGTTGACCTCCGTCAACCCATGCTTTCCCCAAGTTGCATCCGTCCTCGTTCATCCAGGTGTACGTCCCCACGGGCCTGGAGCGGCTGAGGGTTTTTGCTGGTCAGTTCGTGCTTGGTGTGGACCCTTAGCTCAGTGACTCTGACTTTCCATTCCGAGTTGGGGAAGGCAGTAGTGAGGCCTCAGAGAAGAGCCCGTGTGGGGACAAGCTGTTGGAGTAAGCTGGCACCCCTTTCTGGCATGGCCTGGTGGCTGAGTGTGTGTGGCTGGTCCTGGAACTCAGTCAGGGGCTGTGGCTGCCATTCCTGTGGTCAGATGCCAGGTGAGAAGATGAGAGAAGAGCAGGGAGGTGATGAGGACCAGGTAGGAATTTGCTTGGCAAAGAAGAAATATGGAAGCCTAGCAAGCCAGGGAAAGGCAGACAAGACGAACGCTCTTGGCACAGACAGGCTCTACCCACGTTTGAACAGTTTTAGTAAATGGACAGACAACCAAGGGGAAAGGATGTGAAAAGCTCTGAGGATGGAGCATTTGAGGAACCCATAAGGGGCCTCTTAGATCTCATGGCTCCTCCTTTCCCTGGGGCGATGGAGGGGCCGGGTGGTGAGGAAGTCCCGCTCTTCCTCTCTAGGTGATGATCTCAGGACCACTGAATCTCCTGGATTAAGGAAGAAGAAAGAGATCTACTGATGCGTGTTTCCATTCTGTAGGAGTCAAGGACCCTCGACCAAACTCACTCATACGACCTATTTTCTCCTAGAGATTACTAGTGACCTCGAAGGAGGAGAAGAACCTAGCTAAACATGCTTCTTCTGCTTGTAAGCAAACCAGGGAAGATGTCACATGCCGTGCTTAGAGGAGCCTGTGGGAGAGGAGAGGACTTCTCTGGCCCAACGGCCAGCATTTCTCCTTCCTTGTATGATGACAAACAAGGGCTCTGTGCTTGGAAATAGGCTATGCAGCAATTTCTGCATGTAGACCGCATGAAACCAAGAGCAAAGGACACGTCTGTCTCAAAGCCCGCACACTAGATCTGTGCGTTTGTGGGCCTGAGACATTTTGGTGAGATTGATGATTCTGTCTGAGCTATTAGTCCAGAACACAAGAGAAGAAAGCCCTGCCCTGCTGAAGAGAGGATGGAACCTCGGTGCAGTTGGCAGTCCCCGCCTTAGACATCTCACAGTGAGGTGCCTTGGTATTGAGATCGGAGCCTGCTCTGTCCTCTTCGTGGCCAGCTCAGACAAGGCCAAGGCATGTTGATAGCAGCTTCCTTTCTAGGTTCGATTTGCTCACTGATTGGGTTATTATTGACTGGTCTGCAAAAGAGACCATGGCAGGTACCACATCTGTCTCTTGAGCCGCTGCGGCTGGGATGGGTGGTAAAATCCCTCCTTTCCCCACCCCTTCAAGCACTTGCAATGAAATTTGTTCCAAAGAAAACCCAGAATGGTTTTTCGAAAGAGTAGGCTGGTGACATTATGTGAAAATGATATTTCTATTGATTAGATGAACTTTATCTGCTCTGCTGGGTGTCTAGGATAGTTTATTTTCAGAGAGTGCAAGGAAGCTGGCAAATGTTGCCAGACTTCTCTCAGGAAACTGTCCAGAGAATAACACTGTCACATACACCTTCACCTTCCAACACACAGGTGCACTGAAAATAAACCTGCAGAGCTACTCACACTTGGAGAACCAAAAATAACTCGAATATTATGCTTTATCCTTCAGATCTATTATGCTTACAGAGTTATGTTTTTTCAGCTGTCATATAAAATTAGTTTTAAAATGTCATCTTTAAATAGAAATCTATAATTTAAGTGCTAAGTCAAAAATGAATGGAAAACATTTTCTTAAATGAAGACAGTATGTTTTTTCCTTACATGGATCCATAAGCGTTAAGCCAAATCCATGAGCTTGCACTGACAGTGAATGATGGCTTATGTGTATGTGGGTTTGATCAGGCATCAGATACAAACTTGGACATTCATGTGAAACTGAGTCTAAATTGAGTTTGTTTTGTGGAGGTAACTTGACCCATGCATTGTTAAAATAAGCGAACATATTTTGAAGATTCTTCCTTTACTTTGATTGGTTACAATCATATTTTAAATAAACCTGCCGGTGGAAGTAATTGTTGACTAAACCCACAAACTTGAGTTACAGTCATTTAAAACGGGAACTCAGTAACGCAGAGAGCATTCCTAGCTGAGGACCAGAGCAGTACGTTAAGCTCTTGAGTGTGAAGGAATTGAATAAAACTGGGCTGGCCTGAATGGCAATCCAGATGCCAGCCTCTCCCACAGCCAGGACTCCAGAAGCACCTGGCAGCGCCTGTCCAGGTGTTGAGAAGGGGTCCTGTGTGTGTGAGATCCTGCCAACCTCAAGCTCTCAGCCTCCCAATAGCTAGACTCACAGGCATGCAGCACGGACCCTCGGCAGTAGAGTAAGGCCTGTACTCCACCCCAGTTCTTGCAACGTGGATACTACAGACCATATTTCAAGCAACTACCTTGTTGAAATTGGGAAGATTTTTTTTTTGCCAGTCCTGGGCTTGAGCTCAGGGCCTGAGCACTGTCCTTGGGCTTTCTCAAGGCTAGAGCTCTACCACTTGAGCCTCAGCACCACTTCCAGCTTTTTTCTATGTGTGTGGTACTGAGGAATTGAACCTGGGTCTTCGTGCATGCCAGGCAAGCACTCCACCAGTAAGCCAAACTTCTAGCCCGGAAGAATTATTTTTTACTTATGTACAAAAAGTATTTTTTTAATATAAAAAAGTAGACAGGTAAGAAAGAGCCCCCCTGAGTTTTGGCTCAGACGCTGAGGTGTGAGGTCTGGCAGTGCATTTCGGTGGGAAGTCTGATGGCTCTCCAGCCCCGCTTCCTTCTCTTCTCCTGGAGCCTGGCACTCAGCAGGCCGGCCCTGTATGCAGAGTGCCCCTCTCCTGTCTGGCAGGCAGCCCCCAGTTCTGCTCACTCAGGATTTATGGAGTTGACTTAACAATGGGACCCTAGAATGAAATCCCAAACTTCTGCTGTTGTCTTCCTGGCAGAGACCTCGGTGCTTCTCCTTTGCAAGGACTGGGCTTCACCAGTCTTTGGTTTGCATCTTTGACAAATCTGAATGTCTTTCCAAACTGTCCTCATTTCCTTCCTTTGCAAAAGCAGTTGGTTTCTTCGGCGGTCTTGAGGCTTGAACGCAAGGCCTGGAGTGTATCCATGAGCTACTCAGGGTTTCGCACTCCACCATTTGAGTGAAAGCTTCAGCTCTACCTCCATCTGCTTTGGTAGTTCATCGGAGATATGAGTTTTAGGGAATTTCCTGTCTGGGGTGGCTTCAGACCATGGTGTTCAGCTGTCCGCTAGCTGGGATTACAGTCATAAGCACCAGCAGCAGAGGAAAACCACTCATTCTCGAGAGAAGAGTAGTCAATTATCAAAGCTAAGAAGTCTTTCGAAGGTGGCTGCTACAAAAGCATGAGAGTCTATCTCATCCTAAAGCATAGCACCAAAGAAGTTAGAGGAGTCTGGAGTCAGCGTGATCTCTTAGCTTTTACTACAGCCGCATTAGCTGACTCTACCCTATCCAAATTCAAAGCATTTCTGCAATGCTTTATATTAAACAAGAGGTATGATGTAGTGGTGTTAGTGTTGATGTCACGGAAACGCATGGCCATTATTTATCCTCTCACTTTTCTTCAATATTGAGAGAGAGATTTCTAAGAAGCCTGTATATTTCATTTCTAGCCAACAGTTTTCAGTAGCAATCTTTTTCTCTCGTTTGATTTTGAGTGTCTAAAATCTCAACCACGGGTATGAGAACTGACAACGTCCACAGCCACCTCAGGGCTGGCATCGCATGCTTGTTGCTTACAGAGGGTGTGCTTCAGATGCGCTTTGCTGGGACTTCATGTAGACTTGTCGTCTAAAGATATTCTTTTCCAGATGGAAGAGATTTGTTCTGATTTGGAAAGTACTCTTATTCTGATAGAAAACTGGGGCTGCAATGTGAACTCACGACAGCGTAGCTAAGAGCCAGACTTGCCGTGGCACGGGCTTCTTGTTGGTATTGCCTGGAGGTGGCTGACCTGGGCTGTAGGTCTCTGCTTCCACCTCTCCCCTCTTGGAAGTACCAAAAGCACCACTGTCACGACACAGTTTCTGTGGTCTCACTCGTGGGTGTGAGCAGCGGCTCTCATACATGAGGCCACATAGCATGTCATGAAGGAAAGTCAACCAGATGGGGGCAGATGCTCTCTGAAGAGGTGCCGCCAATTTTCCCAGGAAACTGTGCTGGTTTTGCTTGCAGAAAAGGCCAAGTGTGTAAACTTTGTAAGAAGAAGGAGCCTCACGTCTGGACCTCCTTACAGTCTGGCAAGTCAAATGGTACATTATAATAGACCGAAATGAAAGAAGGATAAGGAGACAAAGAAAGGCTGAGCTGTGACCCACCAGCTGACTGCTGCCCTCCAAGGAAGGAGAAGAAGCTCAGTGTCTGAGGCAGGGATTCTGACCTCTGCTCCCCTGAGTGGCAGAGAACGGCCTGGGTGGCCAGGAGGGCACGGAGCACAGCGCAGTATGGGGCTCCACGGGGACATTTTAGCCACGCACCAACTCCAAGTTAAATATCTCTCAGTACAGATGGACAGCTTTTTTTTTTTTTAATTGAGAAAAAGTCAATACTTGGTAAAGTAAAGAGGAACAGTGTGTGCTCAGATTTAATCAGATTTCAAGGTTAGGATATCTGTATAAGATCCAAGAGTTTGGGAGACATTGCTTTTAAAACTGGTTTAAAGCATCGTAATGAGATAGAGGATAGACGTGCATCGATTGATTTGCTCATAATTACAGATTCTGAAAAGCAGACTGTAATTGCCAGGATGCTCTTAAGTGTGTAATCTATCTGAGGGTAACTGAAAAGGAGACACAAACATGGCAAATGAAGGGTTATTACCTCCTCCCTTTCATAGTCAAGGACCCCCCTGACTGGATTTGTCTGTGGCCTGGAGCAATGCTGGGGACCCTGGCACTGCGTGCATCACCGGGGTGGTGAGGCCGGAGAGCACGAGATGGAGAGCTGGCTGGAGCGAGCCTCGGCGTGGACCCAGAGCCCCGGTTCACTGTGAGCGGCTGGGCAGCGACTCAAGATCAAGCACGGAAAGTTCTACATTCGAGGAGAGAGTGATGGCTCCGCCTGGAAGATGGGAGAAACTGAGAGAGAAAGAGACTTGTATGCCGGGAATCTCACTGTAGTGTAACCCAGTTGTATGAAAAGGCAACTGGTTATCTCCGGAGATGGTAACCCAAAGTCTCTCACTCACGGTGCCCGCATGTCCTGAATGGCTGGGCCATTTCTGTTCGCTTCTTCCAGGATTCAGCCATACTACCGCCTCGTCAGGGCTAACACCATGGAATCTATGTTTCATTGACATGAGCACCGTTGACATGTGACGTGTTCATGGTCCTTATCAGCCCAGAGAGCGGACGCGTGTCACCACCCGGTGTTTGGCCAGGAGAGGGCCAGTGCTTCCACCCTCCGGCGGAAGAAGGGTCGCAGAAGCTAATAATAAACGCCTTCAGAGCTCAGCGTTCAAGAACATACCCAGAGATTTGGCTATGGTTACACTTCCCTAGCTGTAAAAGAAATACAGGGGAAAAACTGCCATGAATAAGATTTTTAGGCACAAATAAAAGCCCAAGAGAAGTAATTCTACAGACGACTTGTCTGCGTTCATAAAGAGTCCTGGAGAGGACTCCCATTTCCACACGCCCTGAGCTGTGCAGGTTCCAGCTTCCAGGGCCGCACGCTGCTTTCCGAACAGCTCCATCCCTTCTGAGAACCGTGGGGATGTGAACAAAACAGGGACATGCCCTGGGTAAAATAACCCCACAGCAATATGCACATCAGAGAGCTAGCATGATCTATTTAACCGCATTAGACTTCCAGTCAGTGGAAAATTCTGAGTGATACCATTAAGCAACACTTACTTCTTTAAATTATGTCATTTGATTTTTTAAGCATTTCCCCATCTCGAGTGATCATGGCTTCTAAAAATAACCTCATTTTTACAGATTTCAATGACGATCCTCATTTTGCACTTGTTACTTTATGCTCCCACAGACTGCTTCCCAACAAGTAACTCAAGAGTAGCTAATCTTTAAAAATTTGAATAAGGATCAACTCTGAGACTCTTCATGGATCTTATCATAATCCTGTCGTTATTATGCTTGAGAACTCAGCTATATTTTTAAATCAAAAAGAATAAGTCCATATACACATTAGTAGCTTTGGCCAATACCATTTCCTGTGTGCCCATCTTCCAACTCAACTGTTATTTTCTTCGGTAAGTTCTGATATTTATAATGGAAGTTTCTCTCATGACTATATAAAAGAATAATTTAAAGTAGACATACCATAGATATCACTGACTTTGAGCTATGGGGTCATTCAGCCTTGTACTTTGATCACCTGATATTAGAAGTCATTTTATATACACTAGTTCATCCTATTTTAATTCTTGTCTTATCTAATGTCATTTTAAGGCAAGAAAAACTAAAGAGGAGCTTTGTGACATCTTAGAAAAACATTTGAGCCCTGATAGGGAATAATATAAATATTATCAGTAATAATATCTTACAGAAATATGAACACAAACAAATAATCACTCAATGTTTTCATGTAATTTACTTTGATAACAAATTAGCATAAGAAATGCAAGCTCTCTTGCCTCATCCTTCACAAAGGCATGAATTGTGCTGGAACAAATACAAGTTTTCAAAACCAGCATGAAAACAGAATTGCTTGTATCATGAGTAGTTTGTCTTCTCGTAGGTGTTTTACATGTTAATTACTTATAAATTCATATTAATGTTCCAAAAAGAGATAGGTAGTCAACTGCTTTTAATATGCTATAACTTCAGATTGTTCAAAGTGATTTTGGAATAGCATTATCTCCATTCACATGTCAATTTCTCTTCAAAGTAAAATGGGATAATGCGTAAATAGTGCATAATTAAAATGAAAACCTCAGCTCCTTCTTAGCGCAGCAGGCAGCGCATCAGTCTCATAAAATGGAAACCTTGAATTAAATGAGATTTAATTCTAAAATCTTTTTAAACTTGTGCATGCTATTCAAAATTAACAAATCTAAATTGATTCATCTGTAAAATAGAAATAAAAATGTTACCTATATTTTAGCCTGGTTAGAGAACTGAAAAGTAAAACATTTGGAAACTCAAGAGTTAAGCATACATTATGCACCCGGAAGTGTCATAGGTATGTAATCCAATAATCGAGGTAGAATATTAAATATTTTTAATTTTTCTAAATCATTTTAGTGAATATTCTCAAAAATATCCAGGCAAAACTGCCTTATGCCTCAATCTTACTAATTACTATAAATCCATTAGATAGAATGATATTGTATTACTTGTAAAGAAATAGAAAGACTTGGGAAAAATCATGTTAAGTGAAATAAGTCAGCTGACTGAGATATGGCAAATATAAGGGCAAATATAAATAGTGTAATTCCTTAGAAAGCCAAAATCAAAGTTCAGTAAAATAAAATACCAGGAAGCAGATACTCAAATGGGATATGATGGGAAAAGGGTAAATGTATGAAGAGAAGAAGGGAAAATGCAGTCAAGAATATGATGTTCCTCCTACAAAATTAAGAAGAGGGAGGGAAGGGTGGGATAGGTGAGTTTGTTGAAAGGAGTGGCATTGATCAGAATATAGTCATAAACTGCTTTCTTAATGGCAATTGATTTGAACAATTACCTAAAAATAATAATTTAATAAAAACAGACGAGAAAAGAAAAAAAATGACTTTTTAACTTGCATCATTTATTTATAATTTGTTGTTTTAAAGACACATCTCTTCTTACTTTCTTTGGGTACATATGATCCGAGTGCATTTTATAGGCTAGTTCTCCTCTCAGGTGCGGTTTTTTTCTCCCCTTCCACCATCTGTCTCTCTAGCTGTTGCGTCTCCCCGGTTCCTCTCTTGTCACTGCTGGGTTTAAATTTGGAAATATCTCTTATGAATTCCTTGTATTCTTTATTAGTTTTTCCCTTAAATCCTCGAGATTTTTGTCTTCGGTGTCCACGGTTTCTCTCCCCGTGTTTTATTTTCTTCTTTGTGCAGCAGAGCTCACGCGGACACCGCCCTCCCGCCGCCAGGGGGCGACTCTGCCTCTGCCTCCCCGACCTGTTCCTTCAGTCTCAGGTCCTGCAGACATCTTGGGTGACAGCTAGAGAGAACAACCCTAAAACAACAGTTATTTCAAAATGTCCTCCACACGTTTATTAGATGACTCCAAGTTTGACCCTCAGGTGAGGCCGGACAGCACATTCCTCCTGTCTAGTCCTTGCTTTTACTTTTCAATTATGTTCTTTGTTTGAACTTTGACTCCGTTTTGCTCAACATCTTCTTTCTCCTGTTCCAATGATCTGTTCCGCGCAGGTCGTGCAGTGGGCCACACACCCTCCCGACAGAAATGGCAGGAGGCGCTTCTGGTGAAATTATCCTGGCTGACTGTGACCCCCAAAGGTTGTATCCTGATTCCTCTGGCCAGCACTATGCAACCGGGCCATTCTTTCCCCCAAGAAACAACTGCTTGACCTCACATGTCCCCGCCTGCCACGTGCCTGGTCACACAGGTGGTTCTGTCTGGTCTGCCCACACTGTGGGACGAGCAGTGGGCCAGGCCGGCCGTGGGGGCAGGCTGCATGCCGCCAGGCAGTCGTTAACTGCCCCCATCCAGGGTGCTGTGTGGTGTGAGCATTCCTGCTGTGAAGTTTGGGGACCTTATGGTTCTCTTTCGGTCACAGGGAGGGCTGGTCACATCCTGGCACCACAGTTTCCCTCCGGCCTTTGTGCTCCTCAAGTCTGGAAGTGCCCACCTTGTGATGGGTTCAGCAACCACATGCCTTCCAGGTCAAGTATCGGGTTCGAACAAAAAGCCCATTAGTGCCACTAGTGGGAGAATGGCTGCTTTTCCGGCAGGGAGAGACAAGTCTATGACCTCAGAAAAGGCCTCTAAGTGGAGACTGGCTTCCTGTGCCAGAAGCTCCATTTGGCCAAAGAACCACTTGTAGTCACGTGTACCTCCCAAGCGTGGGGCGCCAGAGGTGCCGGCGCTAATACACTGTGAAAACCTCCCTGATGGGAGCGGAGAAGCACTCTGCAGCTCGTGTGACGAGGTCCGTCAAATCCTACCGCACACTAAGAGACGGGAACAAGCACAGAGCATTGCTCAAGCCCCATGACTCGAGGTCAGGCCGGGCCTCGTTGTCTTCATTCTTCACTGAGAGACCAAACAGCTTAGAACTGCCAGGGTGAGTCCAGATTCTCGATGGAGTGACACAGTCACGTGGACTCTGGTGTCCACTGAGTCAGTCTCTACGTGGTGGACTTCCATCTCTCCTATTTGAGATCCTGCCTAGACCCTTGCTCAGGGTAGCTCAGGGACAGGGTCTAACGTCCAGCCTCAATGACACTTCTTAAATTCTAACCTCATTTCCCCAAATGGGGCGGAAGTTTCTCTCAGGAGTTCACAGATGGCTGAAATGATTCGGCTAAAATTCCTCTCTTCTGGTTCCCATTTGGCAGGGGCTCCTTGATAGCTGCATTTGAACCTGGTCCACCACCGTAAGAGCCTTGACACTCATTCCCTGCTCTTCCTGGGGAATCTCCCGAAGGGGCCGAGACTGACCCCGTTCTTGGCACTTCCCGCTGTTCTCTGTGGGTGGCTCGAAGGTTGGACAAGGGCATCGCTTCACCCTGAGCGCCCTGCGCTGACGAGGCTTCCTTCCGTCCCTCTCCCCTTTGCCGTCGGTGCAGGCAAGCCCCTCTGCAAGCCTCGCCTGGAAAGGAGTGGCAGCCCCTGCCCAGCCAGGGCGAATGGACCGGGGAAGCCGCCTGGGGCTCCCAACTGACGCTGGCCTGGCCGGTCTGGGCCGTGGGCATGGACTGCCCGTTCTGTCAAGCAGCCCAGACACCATTATCAGCATATCCTATGCTTAAGGCCAAGACTACAAAAATGTGTGTGTGTGTGCGTGTGCGTGTGTGTGTGTGTGTGTGTGCGTGTGTGTGTGTGCGTGTGTGTATATGTGTGTGTGTATGTGTGTGTATGTGTGTGTGTGCGTGTGTGTGCGTATATGTGTGTATGTGTGTGTGTGCATGTGTGTGTATGTGTGTGTATGTGTGTGTGTGTGTGCGTGTGTGTGCGTATATGTGTGTATGTGTGTGTGTGCATGTGTGTGTATGTGTGTGTATGTGTGTGTGTGTGCGTGTGTGTGTGTATGTGTGTGTGTGCGTGTGTGTATGTGTGTGTATGTGTGTGTATGTGTGTGTATGTGTGTGTATGTGTGTGCGTGTGTGTGTGTATGTGTGTGTGTGTGTATGTGTGTGTATGTGTGTGTGTGTGCGTGTGTGTGTATGTGTGTGTATGTGTGTGTGTGCGTGTGTGTGTGTATGTGTGTGTGTGCGTGTGTGTGACATTTCATAGCTGGCCACAGCGTCAGGACACTCTGTGAAGTGAAGATGCACAAGTCTTAGGTGAGGAAAACCGACATGAGTGCTCACAGCTGGCGTCCTGAGAACTTTACGAAGTCACCTGCCCAGCGTCTTCCTCGGCGTCTTCTAGCTGACTGTCTGCAGGGGGACGTGGCCCAGTCCAGGAATCCCCGCCGACTGGCCTGGAAAATTTCATTACCGGGGAGGAAGCCTGAGTTAGGGAGGAGAGCCCACATCTTCCACGATAACAAACGTGTGACGTGGCTTTCCCTCCTGAGAGGTCTAGTATCGTTATAATCTCGGGGATATCTTGCTCCTGGGTGGGGTCATATCGCTGTCACCTGGGCTGTGTGAGTGTCCTTGTCATGCTAGTCCAGAACTGAGATGCTTGGAGGTGTGTAGACCTGGGAGACGAGCGGGGACAGGCGTCTCTGAAGCACATCAGTCCTCCTGCTCTCGAAACTCACCCATTTTATTTGAATCTATCACCTATGAGAGAAATTCGTTTTGTAAGTTATTGTAAACATAGTTTGTAATTCTGTGGATGGTCTATCTAGAAGAAGAAAATGCCAATATTGATATTCACGTCTGATCTGGGTGTTGGGGGACCACGGCGCCCCAGTGAGAATCCCCACCTGAGAAGCATCCTAAAGGCATGGTGCTCTAAGACGACATGGCTAAGCATAATACAAAGAGCTCTAAATAAGAGGAAGCCTTGACCTCAGGCCTCTCCCTCTCCTCGCTGGTAGAGGAGGACAGCCACGGCCTGAAGCCCCAGCCTCCTTCCCTTCCTTCTGGTAAGTGTCACGTGCATCAGACGGCCGCGAGGCCGCCATGGCAGAGGCTGCTGACGGCCTGGAGGCAGTGAGCGGCGTCACAGGCCTGGGGCCGGTCCTCGCCACCCACTCAGGCCTCTCATTTTAAATTCAGCTTCCTCACTTATTTGTTTGATTTTATCCTTTCCCGCT
The DNA here is from genome assembly GCF_031878675.1 of Megascapheus bottae. Lineage (NCBI taxonomy): Eukaryota > Metazoa > Chordata > Mammalia > Rodentia > Geomyidae > Megascapheus > Megascapheus bottae. Next base: position 41,723,240 of record NC_143528.1, read on the forward strand.
GTGCTTGTGTGTTGAAGCCAGACTTGAGAGTGCTTCAAATATGCTTATTTGAAATAGATTGACAAGCCCTGGATTTACTCGTCGAATGTTTTTTACCCAAGACTTCTGTCTTCAGGCTTTCAGGTAGGCCCTAAGATTTTTCTTGACCCCATTCATCGATGTGCTCCGGTATCCTCACCGAACCCTTTCACCTTACCTACAGTGCCGCTGTCACGCTGGTGTGGTGACCAAGGTGACAAAGCATCAACTGCTCACCGAGCTGTCCCCGACCGGGATCTCACACTAGACACTGGGCATCACTTGCCATGGGTGTTTCTGATGATGGGGTATTTGGAATTGCTGTTTAGTGTCCTTCACTATCAAGTCTTTATGAATTATTAACTGAGATGGCTGTTTTGCCTTACATTATACAAAGAAACGTGGGAAGATGGGTTCACTTTCAGGACATGTTATAAAACAGCTTCAAATGTCATGGCAAGCCACGTGTGTGTGTGTGTGTGTGTGTGTGTGTGTGTGTGTGTGTGTGTGTAGAGTGAATAACAAAGAAAAATAAAGAATACATAAAATTTGAATAGATATTAATCTGTAGATAATTCCCGTGCAACACCAACTACTCACTCAAATACAATATCATTTATGGCCACTCAGAGTGAATAAGATATGAAGAAACAAACTTTTCTGACATCAGTTACTTAATTCAATATTCTCTTGAGGATCAATTGAGTTACTTGGCAAAGATTTAGTTTAATATCATTACCTAGAAATCCAAAAAATATACAGGGGGCAATATCCTGACAGCAATATACCAAACCATGTTATTTTAATCACATTATTTCACCTAATCCATACGAGGGGAGAGCATGAAGAGAGCAAAGAAGAATAACTTAGTAGATCTTCTTTCTTAGCTGAAATCCTTGGTAACTATGAGCAGGATGATGCATGGAAAGCTAAGAGTCGGTTCCTCCAGGGACTACAGAAGAGAAATGGCGCTGCTGTTTGAAGCACTCAGAATCTTTGGACTGCGCCTTACTTTCTGCAGCCACAAAAGGAGCCAGCTCTTCTACCATTGTCGGGCACTAGCTTGGGATTTAGCAGGGGTAGAATTAGGGGAGTCTAGGATAACGGCACCTCATTTTTCTTGCTGATGGGGTCTGCTGTGTTTCCAGATCTCAGACGCCCAACAGCTCTGCCTGCATCTGTTTCTCAAACTAAACGTGTATTCAACCATTTAGAGCCCAAACGGCTTTTGCTACATTAGTATACAACGAATACCAGATGGTTAATCTCTCCAAACGGCTTTAAGTCAGTTAGCCAGTCCAAGCAAGCCATGTGCAACGTGCTGAGCATGTGCTGTGTTATCAACACAGCACATGCTGAACGGGTAGACAGTATTTTTGTTTTCACCTGTCTTGCTTGTCACCTTTGTGTGCCTGTGGATTGTGTCCTGTGGGCTGTCGCCATGCTATGGGCTGAACTGTATCTTGTCAAAAGGTGACTATTTGGTAGTGAGATTAGGTGGAAATTGATTCTATCCCAATGCAGATTCTTCTTGGTTGGCCTTCAGTCTGTCCTAGTAGAACGCCGGAGAGCTTTCACCATTCCTCCACATAAGCATGCAGAAAGAAAAGGGCCTAGAACCAGACAGCAGGCCTGGCCTCCCCGATGGGTCTTGGCCTTTCTGGCCTTCCCCACAGCTGTGCCGAGGCAGCTCTGGTTGAGCCCGTTCTGTCATTGGTGAGCCTTTTAGAGCTGCTGGAATCGACGAAGGCAGCCGGGTCACCTGTCCTGAGCTGCTCCCCTGGCCAGGGGCGGTTAGGGTCCCCTCTGCCGTGGAGTGTCTGGTCCTGAGGTCTGCGTGCTGGGTGTGGGCACAGCTGTTGAGGACAGACGAGCCGCGGGCAGGGGCCTCTGTGGCCGCCCCTGGGATGAGATTCAGAGATGAGGGGACCCACAGCCATGCTGACTGTGTAAATCACGCTGTTTCTGAGAGCTAACGTGTGAACCCGCAGGGTCCTTGCCCACCTTCCATTTCTAGGTTCCTCCGTGTTTTCTTGCTTGTAGCTCATCTAGTAAATCCATAACGTGTGTCTAGAAAAGAACCTCACAGCTCTCTGTGGATCCTGGTGATTGGAAAGAGAAGCCACCTGCTGAAATGGAAGATTGATGGGATCCCCTACGTCAGCCGTAAGAACTATACATTTTTCTGACGGGTTATTTCGCCAGAATAAAATAAATAAAGAATACATTTAAATCTTGACAGTTTAGAGGTAGCATACATTCCTGATAGCTGAGCAGAGTCTTGATTTATGTATTTTGGCTTGACAGAAAAGCACAAAACCAATGCTAAGATTTAATGCTGTATGGAATGAAACTGTGGAAAATTTGATTCACTCAGAGCATGTAAGAAGAAATGAAAGAATATCTCAAACAAATTAATACCTTCCACTGGAGAAGTGCTACAAAAAGGAGCTGATAATTGGTTTTAACTTATATAAGAGTTAGACCGAGAGCTCCACTATTTAGTGTGACATATCAAAACATGAAAAACACTATAATTCAGGAAAGCTGTCAGTAATACTTTAAATTTATTTTATAGTGACATAATATTTGTGTAATGCATGAAACTCAGAAGGGAAACATTTTAACTGTTATATTTTCTTTTTGTTGTTGTTGTTGGTTGTGGAACTTGAACTCTTAGCCTTGGCACTGCCCCTGAGCTCTTCAGCTCAAAACTACTGTCCTACCCTTTGAGCCACAGTGCCGTTATATATTTTCTTATTTTACAGTTTCTCCCATATTATTTCCTCTGCCATTAATTTCTAGCATGTAAATTTACGTGACGTTCCTTATTCATCTTTCCATTTTCCATTTTAATAAGTCTCGAGTTATTTAGGAAATAAAGGACAGAGCCAGGGAAGCTGAATACCTGGAAACTTTGCGCATTTTTCCATCACTCCACTTCTTGTTTATGGCTGTGTTTTGTAAGCCCTGCACTCAAAATGGCATCTTTGGACTCTTCCTTCGTTATGGCTGCCTGAAACCCTTAGCAGGTAACCTCACAGCAACCAGGTTATCCAATTAATTTTAAATATAAATTCCACAGCTGGATTCTGAACTCTGAAATATGACCCCTGAAAAAGTAGAATGTTTATCAGAGAGCTAAGGTTAGAATTTCCTTTAGAAAGAATATTTAAAACTCTGACTCTCTTCCCATTTACAACTCCCAACTTTAATACATGAATACAATGACTGACAACATTTAAGAAACCTTCAAAAACTCATCTGTGGCCCAAGATGCGCAACCAACCACAAAAAGAATGAACGCTTGTTATTTGCCATAAAACAGAGGGAAGACGTAGACGTCCATTTTGTTCCTTGAAGTGAGCTGAGGCAGAGGGAGAGACACGGAATGCTCTTACGGTGCAGATGGTGGGCCTTGCAAAGTGGAGCTGTCTAGTGGTCAGCAGAGACTGGGGAGCCACAGCCAGGCAGGAGGGCTGAGTTCTAGCTCTCTGCACCACAGAAGGCTGACAGCCACAGGCAATGATTTGTCACCTGCTTGGTGAGGAACTAGAAGAGGGATTGTGAAGACCACTCACCCCAAGAAGCAGAACTAGCTGGTGAGATGAAGGCGTTACCACCCCCGATAAGATCATCACCCCTGTGCATACATCCCGAGGGACTCATACAACGAAGCCCCAAGGGTTTACAAATACAAGCAATCCATACTGCTTTGTTTTGTGTTTAGACAATGGGAAGATACAACTAGCTGTTAATGGCAAATATGAGTAAGTGTTTTCTAATATTGCCTGAGGAAGGCAGGGCCTGGTGAATGGTCTGCTGGATGGGTGGGCATGGCTGGGCTGTGCTCATGGTCAGGTGGATGGGTGGACATGGCTTTCTTGGGGTCAGGTGGATGGGTGGACATGGATGGGCTGTGCTCGGGGTCTGGTGGATGGGTGGACATGGCTTTCTTGGGGTCAGGTGGATGGTGGACATGGCTGAGCTATTCTCAGGGTCTGGGGGCCCACATTTGCCAGCTCGGGCGATCCGTGAGGTGGGTGTGGTCACTGGAGAACATTCCATGAGACACAGACGAGCAGCGGGAGAGACCACTGCTGCCCACCTTGCGGCCTTGCATTTCCAAAGACGCCTTCCTACCTGCCTATTTCTGCCACGTTTGCAAGACTTCTGAATGAGGAGAATCTAAAACAGTGTTCACCAAGACAGGCTGCTGTCCTGGAGAGCAGAGAACGTGGTGAGAAAGAGTCATTTTCAGGTATTTCCCCTACCTGTCTTTCTCTGGGGAGTTTCCCCATTAGGTTTGCACCTTTTTTTCAGATTTAGTGTTTCATAGACATGTGTAAATCTCTCTGTGTAATTACTGACTTCTTGTAATGTTTCTGAGAACATGTGGTATTCGTCCCATTTTGAAGATATTAAACTAATTTTCACTGTATCCAAAATCTCTGCAAAGCACTGAAGAGCTATGTAAGCCCCTTGCGCCTCCACAGCTCCGATCTCAGGCTCTTCTGATTGCCATAGGTGTCAAGCTGCCTGCGAGAATGCCCTGGAGATGGTTTCTAAGGAAAGACAGCAAAACCGTTTGCTGTTTCAAGTTCATGGTCCCTATATGCTGACTTCTGGCAGTCAAGTCTGTTCTCATAATCAGTTTGATACTGGAGTTTGGCTTTGCTTTTTTATTATCAGGCCTGAAGCTTTCTGAGTAAATTATATTCTTAAAAAAATCAGTATAATAAAAAAAATCAGTATACTATTACATCTAGTTGGGGCTTGGGTTTAGTCGATAATTATTTCTATGATGTTTTCAATTTCTTAATTGTGCAGTGAAAGCATAGGATAAATGCTAAACTAGGGGCCATTTTGAGAATGGGATAGAAGGCTAAGTTAGAGTGGATATATTTATTTTATCATTCATTACTATTCAAACCTTTTTAAGACACAATCATCCTTTGGTATCTTTCTTTGCTTCTTTTCTTTCTTCTCTCTTACCTTTCCCCTTTCTTCTTCTGTATCAGGAGTTGAAAGATTATATAAGCAAAGGGGGAATGAAAAGAGTTAAAAATAATCCCTCACATTCAAGTACTTTAATACTATTCCTCTTCTATGGGTGTTTCTGGGTCATATTAATGAATTTTCTTTTGTTAACACAGAAGAGCTGAAGTTGTTGAGTTACTCATTGCTGAAATATTGTTTGTGTTAAATTAGTGTGAATTAACAGCTACAATAAATAATTACTTACTGCCAATTTACCGAAGATCTGAAGAATGGGCCTCGCAGATCTTTGAAAGTTAAGTTCATTGTGGGTAAAGTTAGTTGCAGATTTGGTATTCATTTAAGTCTGCAGGGCACACAATGTGGAAGGGAATACAAATCAAGAAAAAGATCTGGGCTTGTGGCCAGGAGAATCTTTGATGACCACAGCCAATCACCACGAGCAACCATTCTCTTTGGCTCCCTGGAAACCCATTCCTACCCTCAACTAACACACAGGTGTCTTTTTTTTCTTAATGTTAACTCTTGGCAAGTCTCTGCAGTGCTCTGAAGGGCACCGATGCCCGGGGACGCCCCACACCTCCTCCAGCTCCTGACCCGGGAATCCCACCACACCCTCACCAACCCACATGCATCTGTGGCCACAGGATGCCAGACACTGGAAAATACGGAAAATGACCCACAGAGGGAGCCGTGGAAAGCTGGCGTGCCAGTCTGGACTTGGGAAAGACATGGCTGACCTGAGTGAATGTCCCGGCCTCCGAGCGTTTCCGACAGAACACCACCCACCTCCCTGGGCGAGCGGGAGGATTCACATGGAGGCAGACACGACCGCCCCAGCAGCCAGCCATTCCCTGCCGCCGCCTCCAGGCAGCCCTCTGAGTGCTGGCAGGCACAGGACTTGGCTTAGCCTTACTGAAGCCTGACAGGCTTAAGCTGATGGCTGTTGCTTCACACTGTGAGTGAGTGGATGCTAATCAGACAGTGACGTCTGGCTGGACTCACTTCTTTCAGCCTCCATCAGGAGCTGCTACTGAATTGCTAGGCTTGGGTATTGTGTGTCATTTAACAAGTTCCTCACCCAGAGGGTTTCTTTAGCCTCCACGTTCAGCTCCCACGTCTGGGAAGCTGGGAAGCTGTCTTTTCTATGCCCAGAACAATAACAAAAACTCTGTAAGCTGATGACGTTTTACAGACAGATCAGAGAAGCATTTCTGAGGGGAGCCTACATTTGAAGCCAAATGATCCAGACAGATTTATATCATCTGTTAAATGAATGAAAATTTATTATCTGTCTCAAGTCTACAACACCGGGCTTAGATGGTTTTACTGGTCAAGTCCCCAAGTATTCAGGACTTTTTTTTCTTTTTTTTAAATCCATTTTTCCCTACTTCTTCCAGAAACGAGAATCCGTGGCACTGCGCCTCCATTGGCTCTGAAGTGAGGATCTTCAGGCGAACACCAATGGCCCCATGAGAAGCCAGTGTTGCCAGTGGCCTGGGCGACCAAGCTGACGGAAGCCTGCGGGTGGGGGATGAGTGAGGAGGCCTGGCTGAGGCCCCCTCCCCCCTCCATGCAGGCACCAACCCTCAGGGTGGCTAATTAAAGGAGTGATTAAGGGAAGCAAGGTATCCAGCCAGAAAGTGAGGGAGTTACTGGAAACAAAGACAAAATCCAAAAGAAAAACATAATTGAAATACGTTTAAAAAAAAAAGGAAAAAGAAAAAAGAGGGTGGGGAGACCTTACAGAATTTCCAGTGGGTAAAATGGATCCACCGGAGTACTGAAAATGCTCACAGTAGTAAAGTATTCATTGTATAACCTCAGTGTCTATGATTCCATATACATGGAAACTCATGAATAATTTGCCTTTTGGTACTTGTAAATGGGTACAGCGGTCTGAGCTGAGAAGTTTTGGACGATTTCTAGGTCCCGTCGATCTGGCCTCCCAGAGGTGAAGCTCGCTCCTCACTCCTGTCATTGCAGAGGCATCTGGTAACCTCCTTCCTGGGAAAAGCAAGGGCAGGAGGAACCAGCACGTCCCAGGTCTGGAGGTCAAGTTCAACGCCAGTCATGACAGCTGGGCACGGCACGGTTGGCAAGGGGAGGACACGGGCCCAGAATGGGGGTCAAAGGGGCTGACACTGCACAGGGAGAAGGGCAGGCCTCCGCCTGCACACCAGAGCAGCGGGGCCTCCTGCTCCAGCCCGCTGTGGAGGATCACGTCACTAACTTCCTTATTTCATCTGGATGACTGCAGAAAGATTGGTTCAGATAAACTCAGTGGTGGAGCCTTAGTCCAGAAGTGGCCGACATTCTTCTACACACACACACACACACACACACACACACACACACACACACACACATATGCATACACACACACATGCATACACACGTACACACATACATACACACATGTACACACACATACACACACATAGAACATACACATGTGTACACACACTCACACACGTACACATACACATACATACACACATGTACACACATGTACACACGTGCGCGCACATGCACATATGTACACATGCATGCACACATGTACACATATAGAACACACATGTGTACACACATACACACTCAGACACATGTACACATACACATACATACAAACATGCACGCACATGTGCACACACATGCACACACGTACACACACATAGAACACACATATGTGTACACACATACACACTCACACAAGCATACACGTACACATACATACACACATGCATACACATGTACACATGCGCACACATGCACACACATACACACGTACACACATACATGCACACACATAGATACACACATGTGTACACACATACACGCACACACACATGTACACACACATACATACACACACATACACACCCCAATTTGGAATTAGACATGTCCTTCTCTCTTTCTGCATTAGAATGGTGAAAGCCGGGGAGCATGCAGTGTCAGAACTCCATTTCTCAAAAATGTTCATTGATTCAAAGAAAATACTTAATTTTCTGAGGGGGGGTGGGGGAAGGGAGCACTTAGACCTTCTAAACAAAACCATGACATAAATGAATAAAATACAACAGTGGAGTCTGTTTTGAAACGTTGAAGTCGCCCTGTTTTATTGTAGAAGAACGTTCAGTGGATCGTAGGTGGAAGAGACAAAGAGACCTCTGTGCTTGGCTCTCTGGGAGGCACAGGCCAGGGAAGGGTGCTGCCCGTGGCCAGGGTTCACACCATCACGGTTAATGAGAGCAGTGCACGTCTGCTCACCGCAAGACTTTCTTTAACTTACAGCCCTGTGTCTCTGCAGAGGGCACTAACTCCCTTTGTGCAGCTGCCCATCTTTTTTCCTCTTCCTTCGTAACCCGGTTTACAACCAAGACTTCAAAAGTCAAGAGATAAATGCCAGAGTGATATAAAGTACACTGAAACCTTAAAGGTTCGTGTGAGCAAGATGAGGCAGGTCCCTCGTTTGACCAGAGTGGACCTCACACCTCTAGAGTTCTTGCTGTCAAAGCGATCCCATCTGTGTGTGTGCTTGGCTACATGCATGGGGCGGCAGTCAGCCCCACTTCATAATCCCCTTTGAGGCCTCTCTCCAGGTCTGTTAGAGGAGGGCCTCTTGTTTTCTTATTATTGAGTGGGTCTAGCTCTTTATACAGTTTGCATACTGGTGGCATGTTAGATATTCTCTTCCACTCTGTATGGTCTGTTTCATTTCAGCGTCATGGTCCAGCAAATCCACTACTCAGCATCTACCTAAGGGAGCAAAATCCCTGCAGTACAACACAGAGACACCTGGGCCCTCCCTTCTCTATTATAGCCCTTGAATATGGAGACCATTATGTTGTGCAAACCAAGGCAGATACAGAACCAACTCAGGCTCAGAGAAAAAAAAATAGCACACAATCATGAGTCCACATGTGATATAAAATAACTAATATAGTAGATTGGAAAGAAGAAAATGATCATCACCAGAAAGATGGGAAATTAGAGTCAGGGGACACATAGATAGGAAACCAAATGAGATATCACCCTCAGATACTAAAATAATGTCCAGAAGATATCTCTATCATGACAGAGAGCAGACAGGTGACTCATGGCTGTTTGGAATCGAAGATGAGGAAAGAAAGAGGAAAGAGAAGCAGGGCATATTGAAAAGTTACTTTCCAGAGTGCAGAACACATTCTAAGACTGATTGTGGTCATGCTCAGTTTATAATGTTGAAAAATATATAATATATACATAATATATAAATACATATATTCAATATATAGAAATATTATTTATATATGATTATATAAATATATATAATACTATTAGATACTATATCATATATATTGTCTATGATATATAGTAGATACGAATATATATGCTAATAAAGCCATTTTAATAAAATGTAGAGCATATTTCCCATGGGCGCAATATAAGACCAGGAATCTTCAGTTGACTCATGGCTTAAATACATCTTTCTCTTCTCCTCCTGGTATATTTGGGACTATGACTTAAAGAAAGTAATATTTAATTATGCTTTGTCTCGGTTCTAGTAAAAATATATTTTAAAAATCATAGCGTCAAAGTGAATTGATTTCCTAAATTCTCATGAATATAAAAAGATTCATTCTTCTTAAAATGGAATCTCTGAGCTGCTTGTACAACTGGATTTGGCATTTATGTTTTTGTAATATACAAATAGCTGATTACAGTGTTTTCGTTATTCTGAAAATTACATTTTATGATTCATATACATGCCAGAAATATTTTGCTGCATGCCTTAGATCTATTCTTTTCTTATATTTTTTGTCTGTCATGGGGCTTGAACTCTGGGCCTGGGCGCTGTCCCTGAGCTCTTCAGCTCAAGGCTACTGCCCTCCCCCCGAGCCACAGCACCACTTCCCATGACTTAAATCTAATACATAGTAACTTTTATTCATGTACACGATCACTTATAGATATTTTGTAATTTATTCCCTATGATGTCAAGAGGATAATATAATTGTGTCACTTCCACAAATGAAATAAACTTATTTGAAGAAATTATGGTAAAAACCTTCCATTTGGGGAATTACTACTTTCTCCTATGCCATTCAAGGAGCGGAGATTTGAATTTCAGTGTAACAGGATCATGGACAAGATTTGATGTTTAAGAACTTTTTCTCTCTCCTTCCTCAAATATTCACATGTTTAATTTTAGACTTAGTTCATTATGTCTGAATGTTTGGGCCCCGGCATGCTGCAAGAATCCAGTTTAATTTCATTTCCAGACTGACATTTCGTGTGTGCACAGACACATGGTGGGCTGCACCCAGGCTTCTCGAGCTGCCGTGTCCTTCTTCAGAACTCATCACACCATGTTGCTAAACAAACAGGTTAAGGTTTTCCTCTATTGTGCTTCCTGCATCTTCACCCTTGTACTGTGATTAAGCTGTAGAAAAAGATATTCTGTTTTTATCTCTTTCAAGCTCTGAAGTTTAACTCCGAACATTCAGGTTTTACGCTCAATATCTGGGTGTTGAGAGCACTGGCTTTGGACATGGTAGCAGAAAATAGATGAGACATAGATACAGATAGACAGACAGACAGACAAGACAAACAGGTAACAGCTAGACATGCATATAATAGACAGATAACTTCGCTCATGCATTCACTTAATGAATATGTACCATTCTAGATGCTGTTTCATAGTAGAGAATGTACCGGCAAATAGAATATAGGTTGCAGTCCTGGCTGTAGATGTCTGCCGCATGATTGCTGGTTGAGCTCTGATAGCCTCACTGACATCTAATCTCCTCAGCAAACCTCTCGGAGATGAACCGTGGGCTGTCACCACGTTCTTAAGCAAAGCCTTCTGCACAGTACAGTGCCTCTGCTTTCGCCAGGCACTGGTCCCACAGCCAAGGGATTTCAAAGCTTTCCTTAGCTCTACCGTAAGTAAATCAGGCAGCCTTAAAGCTTGTCTTTCCTGGGCTGGGATGACACTCCTCTAAACTTTGGAGGGATAAGCCAGATGACACGTCAAGGCTTTTCCACCTGTGTGAAATTTTAGAGTGTTTTAAACCCAAACACTTGGGAGGCTGTGACATTTGCAGAGTCGATTAAATTCAGACCCCATGCTGACACAAAGTGCGAGGTTTGTGACCCATGAGGAGGTGGGTGTGTATTCTAATCTTTCACACTAAATTCGGATTTGCTGAATGCTCACACCTGAATCTTGAAAGGGGCCCTCACTTTTAGAAGAAAGGGGAGGTGGCAGAGTAGGCGCCTCGGGACCCCCCCCCAGTGCTATGGCCCCTGACCTCTCCCCTTATCACCCCCAGGCACCACCTGCCTGCAGCCCCATGGGTGAAGGGCGGTGTGGGCCCCAGTTTGGCAAACACAGATTTAAATACACATCAACATCATTCCCGCCTGGCAGTACTGAGCAAAGTGCTCATGAAAGGAGGGCTTATGAACACGTGCTGCAGCACGGGAGCGTGCCATTTCACCATGGGTCCCTCCCTCCTTCTGCAAGCCATTCTGTCAGTTCTCGAAACCAGTAGACTCCTTCTGGTACGTCTCAGGGCCAACAGAGTCATTTACGTGTAGGAAGAATGAAAGCCTTTGAAAATGACTATTAATGTTCTTTAGAACTCCTGGACCCAGAACTTCATTCTTCACTTCCCCATAGGTACCTGGGTGTGAATTATGAAATTACAAATGCAATCATTCAACCTATACTCATGCATCCGTTCATCCGACACCTCGGCCCTGCCCTGTGGCATCAGTGCTCTGCTCTGTCCCTTTCTAAAGCAACACTTCAGATACACCAACACGTAGAAAACTTCTGGCAGAGATTGTGATACACTGCATGCCGTAAAACGATAAGTGGAGATGAGTGGATCAAAGCCTGAAGGGATGCATGTTTAAAGGTGAGGAGGACGGGGAGAAGTAGGTTATACCCCAGAGAGATTATTGTACCTGGGACTCATTACATCAAACCCCTGGAGTGACACAGGCAGAGATCAAGTGATGCTGTATCATGTAATAAGGGTGCTGGGGTGGCGTTGATCAAGACACAGTATGCTCATAAAATGACAGATTTACTCAATCCCTCTTGTGCAACCAATTATGAATACTACAGAAAAATGTGCATTCTTATGCGTTCTGGAACATTCTGGCATCTTGGGATCAATTACAAGGCAAGTTACTAGGAACATGGCCACGCTGTCATAACTGCTGAGCTTACGAATGCAGTTGCATGTAACACCAATGTGTGTTAACTGTCATCCCGTGAGCATAATGACCAGACACCACACTCCCCAGGGGACGGGGGACGAGGAAGGCCCAGCTGACTCTTCCCATGTGAAGACTCTTCCCGTGGAAGAGGGAACTGCACCCGGAAGGGGTCCCATGTCAATGAAGACAGGCACAGAGGGGGATGGCACAGAAAGCCTAAATGGCTGGCAGTGTTCCCAGCCCTCTCCTCACAACCATCCATAGTTCTCGCCACCGTCTGATGGCTCTCACAACAGTCCGATAGTTCTCACTACTGTCTGATGGCTCCCACAACCGACTGATCGTTCTGATGGGCTTCAGGATTTGGCAGGCCTGCCAGGATCCCGTCTGAACACACAAAACCACTGGCGCCACGAGCAGGGACTCAGTCCCACACACTCGGGTTCCTTGGGTTTTATGACCAAACAGCAAGACCTTGACTACCAATATTTAATACAGCTTGGAACACAGACGGCCTTTACCTCAAAATGGAGCAAGTCTGGGAAAGACGCTGCCCACTGATGTTTCTAGAACCACACACAACGCCTCTGCAATTCTTTTATGCAATCCTTCTTATAATTGTCCCTTCTTCGATTTATGACTGCACAGCAGGTTTTACTTAATAGTATGTTCTGTTAAGAAATAAGGTTGCAGAAAGAGAATCCAATCTGTCTTCATATGATATAAAGCTAAACATTTCTTACGATTTCAATCAATTCCCATGTATTTTGTCAGTGGTCTCTGAAGACATAGATTCTCTTTTCATTTTTGACTTCAGGAGAAAATAAGTCTATTTCAAATTAGAAAACAACTAACAGGTTTTTGTTCTTAGCTCTAAGTAGGAAATTCACATTGTGTTTCATGATCATTACATTTGCAGCCAAATATGATTATGATTTCCATGACAATATTTTACATATGAAACTAATTTTATTAATAACAAAAAATTGTGTTTTAACTGGGAGAGTTAGGGAAGGGGTGATATTGCCCCAAAATAAATGTATTCTTTACATGGCTTCTTTAACTGTAACCCTTTTGTTCATTACCTTTATATTAACAATAAGAAAAAAAGTTTAAATAATCAAGAATTGTATTTTAATAGTATGTTATCTTGCAGCTAAGAAATATACAAATTCACCCTCAATGAAATGTTGATTTAATACCCTATCATTTTATGTGTGACTATATTTATGTCATACCCTATTTTCAACAGACTTAATAATTACATAGCAACCGTTAATTTAATCCAAAATGTAATTTAGCTATCTACTGTGGCACATGCTGGAGATCCTGAAGTAAGAAATGGCTGGAAGACAGAATTAAAGACCAGCCAGGAAAAATATTTAAAGATGCTATTTAGAAGAGTAATCATAAAGCCAGAGTCTGGTACCATCCTGGTCTGGAAAGTCCATTAGACTCTAATCTCCAATTAATCACCAAAAAGCCAGAAGGGGGACTGTGGCTCAACTGGCAGCACACAGCTATAAGCAGAGAAGCTGGATGGCAGCAGCCAGGCCCTGGAGTTAAGCTCCAGGACCAGCTCAAACACACAAAAAGTAAGCGTAGAAGAAGGAAACAAACTAAAAGAAAAATAGACTATAATTTCTCAGTCTACTTTTAAATGTTTGTAAAAGGATGTCCAAGGAAATTTACAGAGAATAAAAGACATCTTCCCTTCTACTTGTCATTTAACTAAAATATGGATTAATATCTGTCCAAATATTTTTGAGAAATACTTCCCCATATTACTCAACATGGGTAGAAATTTAACAACAACAACAAAAGAACTGCGAATGATGTCATCTGTCTTTCTAAAGTTTAGAATAACATCTAAAACACAATTACTTTCATGGCAAAGGATCCGTTTTTGAGGTCCCTGACATTTGTGTCCTGATGAGACTGAACTTTAATATAAAATGTGGGCCTGCCACGCTGGCCACAGGCTCTGTGTACTTAAACTTTACCAAAAATGTCAGATCCTCCCTAACTCGGAGGTCCTGAGAACAAAATTATGGGTCATGTGTTTGGAATGACTCGAGTTTTTTAGACAGCTCTTCAGTCAGGAAAGTTAGATTTGATTTCTCCTCCCATTGTGAAGCATAAGAAACATGCTGAGCACCCCAAAGCCAAAGCGTGGACTCGGGGCCCGGAGGAAGTGCAGAAGGAATGTTCCTGTCAATTGCGGTCCTGCCAGATCTGGTATCCAGAAGGCGGCCAAGATCCGGGCAGCCACGGAAAGCCATTTACCCTGTGTCACCAGCATCTCTCCCTCTGTCTCATAGTCTGAGAATTACAGGGGGTGCCTTCTCCCTGAATGTGGCCTGAGAGTCATACCTTCCCACAGAAGATGCGAACGCAGCGACGTGAGGCTGGTTGAATGTGAGAAGGGAGTTTGGGCTGCCTCCAGTCCCTGTCTGCTGTTTGGGACGGGAAGGATGTTGTAGGTACGCTTTCTGACATGTACCCAGGAAGCGTGTTCTAGGTGCGTGTTCTGGGTGCATGCTTTCATCATGCACGCAGTATTTTGCTTATGTCCTCATTTTGTTGTAGCTCCTCTGCTTCTCCTGTCCATCTGGGGATTGTTCCAGGTACATAAATGTGATTATTAACATTAGTAATTTTCCACTCAGGGGTCAAATGCCGTGTCTTAAAATGAGCCACTAGTGACTTTATTTCCAACAGAAGAGAACCAATGGTTATCTTCATCTATTATGTTGTCATGTAAATCTAGAATACTTAAGGCCGATTTTGGTGACTTGAACTTCATAGAGAGATGTCTCTCTCTAACTTATTCCCTTTTACAAGGATTTTGAACATTGTCACTCCTCCCTGGCAGTTCTCACTGAATGGCTTTCCAGTGTTGTTGACAGACACAATAACTCACATTATGGAGATAATGGGGTCCTGGGGCCTGATCTGTCCCTTACACCAAAAACGCATCCCACTTGAATAAAAGAGGAGCCAGGAAATCGCAGCTGGTAGATGGGCATCATCAACTCGGGGTGTTTGTTTGTGTGATTCCTTAATTGTTAATAAAGCTTGGCCTTGAGTAAAACTGATGGTTTCTTGGAGAAGTGTAAGGCTGGGATATTGAGTGGGAAGGAGAAAGACAGAGGGGTTGTTTCTACCCTGTGCCTGGCACAGGGTATGGGAATGTACAACGAGTATATGCTAATATACAGAATCAAAACAGCAGTTCACAGCTCAGGACAGCCGTTGCTGAGGTGGCTCTCCAGCCTTTCCAGTTCTAAGAGCACACCCTCATGTTGCATCTGCTCAGTTCCTTAGGATTCTCTTCAAGACCCACTTATTTGACTTGTTTTCTCCACATTAGGATAGGTGATACAGTTTTGCTTCTGTGTCAATTTACTGTAGAGACGTCACTTAAAAATTAGAGTCTGAGCAAATCTACTCGGGTGTGGCTGTAAACTCCAGTCTTACAGCAGTGATTCACCCCGACGGTTAATCCTGGAGAGGATGCGGTGGGGCTCTTCCTGGCTCACTCGGGGCCCAGTGTCCCTCCAGCCCTCTGCTCTCTGCACAGACATGGTGGAGGACAGGAAAGATCGGAGGAGGCAGCCTTACCATGTGAATATTTGCAGTCCTGTTTAATTTATCATATTCAAGTGTAATTTTTTTGTCTTTTACTCTCCATTGGTGCACATATGTTTAACAGGGAAATTATACCACAGGGAAATGGATAGAACTTACTCAGAAGAGTAAATGCTGTGAAAGACTCAGATGTCCTGCAGCTCCTGGTCCAAGAGCACAGCCAAGTCGTGAGTGACTGGGAGCTGCCGACAAACAAACACAACTCGAATCGTGTCCAGAGCATGACCTGGAGTGGAGAAGCTGATCTCAAGAGGTTCTATACTGTAAGGCCTGTTTCCATGGCAGCCTGGAAATAATAACAGGATGGAAAGGGCCAGTGGAGAATTGGTTTCTGTACGAAGAATGTGGGATGGAGCCAATCGTGGGAGGGAAGCGATTGTGGCTTGAAAAGGTGTCCAGGACAGAGATCTCCACACCAGGATTCACACTGTGGTGGACATAGCTCATATCCAGTTATCACGCTGCTAAGGGCACAGGAAACCACTACGCATCAATTCTAATGGCATGTAAATCTAGGACTATGTCAAAATAAACCGTGCTAACATTTTCTCTCTACAAGAGAAAAAGTAACATTTAATAACAGTTGTAAAAATATTCTGTATTTTAATATCAGTCATGTTTAGAGTCAATATTTTATGAAGATTAGCTGTCAAGCATTCTGATTTTTAGACTGCATGCATTATATCTTTAGCTCTAATTAGACAAATGTTAAATTTGATCCTTAAAATTACCTTTTGGAAACTGTAGCATAGCTCACCTGATTATTGCTGGCATTTTAGAACTATTACAATTTCAGATGGCTTACATGAAACCAAGGAGCTCAGCTATGCAACCACACTATTTTTCTGTAAGGCTGAGGGAAAAGGGCACATCTATACTCATCCTTTAAGGACAGAATAATAAGCATGTATTGTTTTGTCTTTGAACTCCATTCACAAGAAAATAAAATTGGGTAGAACTACATCACCTATTTATATCCCTTTACCTCGAAAAAATATTAAACTTACTGATTTCTTACTGTCAGATTTTAATAGTAGAGGATTTTTCTGTCCATTTTTCAATCTCATAAGAGGATGGTGACGTTCAGCCCCTACTGAAATGACTTGGAAGCACAGCCTTTGTTTACTGCACAGAAGAGCAGTGTTTCTAAACACAGTTTGGAAAAAGAAGTGGTAAGTTGATTTTTAAACAACTCCAGAGATAAATACATCGTTGTCACATCAGCAACAGTCACATGTTATCTTTCACTATCAGTTAACATTCAGGCACTGACTGAGGAAATTTCTTTTGACATCACAGAAGACCATGCTCTGAGCATCTTTAGTAGTACGTTTGTTTGTTGGTTCGTTGGTTGGTTGGTTGGTTTTCATCAATTACTTTTGGACCTCATGACTGAACTCAGATCATTTCTTGAAAACTTAGTTGGCTGTGTTCAGCTACTTTCCTTATACGAAGGTTTTGTCTGGGTTTCTCTTCTATGCATTTTTTAATCTGAAACAAAAACAGGAAAACACACCTTCCAGCTTGCAATGAATTTCCCTGAACATTGACCCACCAAGCCTCTGTCCACATGCTGCAGTGAAAGCCAGGAAACGTACTAGAAACGCTGGCAGTAAAGATCTCTGGTGGTTGTTTTGGCTTGGAGGAAGCTGGCTTGTGTGCGGAAGTTTGAGACTGTTAGAAAAACCGAGTTCCCAAGTGAAATGTGTGCTGTGCCTTCAGCAGGTCCCGAATCAGAAGCCTGAGCACGCGGGCTTAGAACACAGGCTACGGTCACCACTACAGCTGATCCCTGAGCTCCCGTGGCCTTCCAAGAACTCCAGCCTCAAAAGACTCCGCTATCCCAACCTGTAGGGTTTCACTAGGTTGACCAGAAGTTTGTGTGAATGCCCACACCAGCATATCTTCATCAGAAGGTTTTCAAGTAGGCATAGATGGGAGAAACGGGACATTGTTAGATGCCAGTTTGTTCAGCTGGTTGTAGATGTGGCCCGGTCACCAGAAGATACATTTTTTTGTGTGTAGAACAGAAATGTCTTTACAACCTGGGTAGGAATAAGGCCACCTTGCTATTTGTTGCTAGCATGCATTGTACACAGGAATTTTCTAGAAAAATGTGGTCAACTCTTGCACTTGAGCACCATCCTCTCTCAATACTACTTCAGGATGTGCACGCCTGGTACATTTGTGTTGCCACTATGGATGCCACTTCCTACATGCATTTTGCTAAGGGTTGTTGTAGGACATTCTACATAAACAAACCTTCCACTCCTCTCAGTACGTTAACTCTTCTTGCGGAAATAAGAGGATCATGTGTGGATGTGCAATAAAGTTTAATAGTTCTTCACAAATTTAAAGGGTTAAGAATTTGAATTTATGGTAGTGAGAGTTTATGGGTTTTTCAGTTACTTCCTATTTTGATTTTTATTTCTGCATTCTCGCTCTATCTTAAACATCGCATTGAAGTCTTTGAACAAAATGTTCATACTTTGTTTGGAGAAACCGAAATGCTTAGTGTCTCCTCTACTACTCATAGTGAAAATATGCAAGGATGCTTCAATTCACAGAACATGGAATTTTATGGTTGGTTTTCCCTCCCTTTCAATTGCAGCATTTTCAATTATTTCATTGCCGACAAATTACATATCATTTAATTTCCATCCAAAACACGGTGATTGTGTTATGACTTAGTATTTCAACAATGCGATTGCATGAAGAAACTACACCGAGCCCAATGGCTACGGCATGAATTATTCATTCTCACTCGTCTGTGAAAAATGATATTTGATTGGTCGAGGCCGACCCAGCTGGAGGGTTGAAGGGACTGCTTCTCGCTGAGGCTCTCTGGCAGGATAGGTGCTGCTGCTGTGTTGGGCTTTCGAAATATATGCTAAAACGAAGGGATGATTGGAAAGGAGACTTAAGAGCAGAGGCAAAGAAGTTCAGGGCCTGAGTCTAGAAAGTAAAGGAACACTTGTTAAAATATATGATGGTTGGGGTTGTTAGAAAGATGTTGTTGACAAAATGAAGTCTGCATGTAATATCGCATTCTTACACACCACATCAAGTGGCCACACATTCTGCACTTAATATAGGAAGATTAAAAGAGGAACTTGAATATGCCTGGTGTGAAAGAATGATACTCTCATGGTAAGGTGACATCCATTAGTCAACGCAAGTTAGGACAGAAGAAAGAGTTGTCCTCAGAAAGATCAAGCAAAGCCAGGTGACACACTTCAGGCAGATACAAGGTGAAAAACCATGAAACAAAAATAGCCACAAATACTTTCAACAGAAGACAGGAAACCCAGTTAGTTATCCACTTCCTGGGAGCGGGGCTGGAAGAGGCAGGTCAGCCGTCGTGGGCCTTGTGCTCAGGCCATGGATACCAAATGGGGTCTCCCAGCCTGCCCCCCACCACGCCCCCTGCAGCCTGGACACATGCTGCACTCGCCGCCTCATCTCCCCTTATTTTCTTACTTGTGAAGTTGGTACAATATGACTATGAGTTCCTTGGAATTATTGCAATAACCCAAACAAGATATGAGAATCTGAGAACACCGAAAAGCTTGTTCAGCACACGTTCCCCGTACACTAGGGTAGGGAAGTGTGACTTTCTCCACTCGAAAGGATCAGAGAGAAAGACGCGGGCAAAACTGTGCCCTACTGAGGGCAGATAAACAGGCAGGCAGGCATCCCCAACAGGACGGAGCAAAGCTTGGGAGCTACTGGAAATGAAGACTGCCAGCACCGCATCTCCTCCACTCACTCTTCCCCGTCCATCAGAGCCGCCTTCCGCTGCCTTCTCTTGGCCTGGGACCCAATGGACAAGGCTCCTAAGCAGAGAAGACAGCGGGGGGAGGATGGCTTTCCTAGATGGCATGGATGATGCTGTTGGGAAGGGCATAGACTTTCCATGCCGACTTTTCTCATTTTAGGAGGGAAAAGGCCGGATCCAGATCAGGGGAAGTCTGAGCGCCTTGGCTTCTGAGACCTTCCAGGCTGCTGCGTCCGTCAAAGCCCTGGGCACAACCAGGGGTTGCCCTCTGAGATTGTGTATTGGCAACATTTTGTAGAAAATCTATTTTGAAAAATAACGAGAGGTGCTGCTGTCACTCTGCCATGCCTCTGCCAAGTGCTCGCTGCCAGGCCCCAGAGCTGGAGGGCCACGCGTCAGAGTGCCCTGTACCGCACATCTGTGCTGAAGAGTTATCTGCCGCCACACTTAGCAAGTGTGCATTATGACCAGAGAAATGGGACTTTAGTGTAATGGTGTCGATATAAGCAGAAGATGATGCTTCTATCCTACTGAACAAGTGAGGCTCCCCAGGTAAAGAGGAGTTAAGCTGTGTGTCCACACCGGTGGAGTTAGGAAGCAGTGGTGGGGCACATGGGGACACCGTGCCCAGGCTTTCCCTGGATCCATGCTGCCTGCAGGGCTAGTGGGAGCGTGGTGGGCCTGCACGACCTCCCAGCATTCGCTTGCTCTATTACACGTGAAGCTACTCACCTCCAAGGAACGTGAGCCCTGGTTCTCTCGCTTTCTAAACTAAGTGAGTTGACTTGCTAACAGAGGCAGGAAAAAGACAAGCCATGCTTTAACCGTGAAGAAGCTCTTTTTCTTCTTCAGTCAAGAGGCATAATCATTTAAACTAACTTTTCTAGGATGCACTACATCCTCTTCAAGCATCCTGTGTAAATGCATCGGCGAAGTCAGCGATCGTTTTTCTAGTGTGTTCAGTCAGTGCTGGCTGGCACGGGAATCCATCACACACAGGGCGAAGGCTCAGCTTTGCAGCATTTGCTGCTGGAAGGAGACCTGTCACAGGGCAAAGCTGAATCCCATCAGGTTGAGCAGAGCTGAGACGGGAACTTTCTGCTGCGCTGGCACCCGCACCTTGCAGTTTGAACACTTGTGACACAGTATTTAAAATGAAATGAAAAGGCTGCCTGGATAGTCTAGTCCTCTCTCTGACATTTAATTAACGGGATTTTAGACACTGTCCTTGTATAAACTGGAAAGCTGACCAGTGCTGTGGTCCCAGAAACATGTTCCTCTGTGCAAGTGTGTGTACAAGCGAACGTGAGCCCCGGGAGTTCAAGACTGCCTGCTGAGCAGGATCTTTAAACATTTACAAATCTTCCTACCCTTTACAGAAACGAGGGGGAGTGTTTGGAGAGCTGAAAGTTCGCCTGTGCCTCAGTTGACATTGATTACAGGTCATGAGTCCCTCGCCGGCCTGGGAAGCGAGGTGTGGCAAGTTGGGTGAGGGGCAGGAGATGACTCACAAAGGAAAAACTGTTTTCCACTTACTCCTATCTTTAAAAAAATATTTCTTGGTGGGGTGTAAGAGTTGAAGCCATGTTATTCGATTTAATACAGGACTACTTTTCAACTGCTATAAAATCTCTAACGAGGGCACAGTTTACCCTTGTGAACGTCTCAGTTGTCTGGGAAATAAGCAAGCTTGGCAGGTAAATGTGATTTTCTTTTCCCTTGCGTTCTTTTGCCTCTGGAACAAGAGTCAACCCAGTGGAATGTCAGCTGGAAAACAATGGGTTGGTGTGAAAGTAAGTAAACGTGCACACACGAATGGGTGCCAGCCTGCTGCGGACTGAACCTTGCGAAGGGTTGTTTAAAAAAAGTAAAAACAAGCACTTGGCGGGTGGCATGGCCTACCGAGCACACGGTCAGAACTGGCTTCATGCTTCCATCTGTCCCTGCACGGACACTGGGCAGCCTTCCAGCACAGCATTCCCTCCTGCTGGCCTCCCCCCCCCCCTGCAGGAGGAGCTGTTGCTCCTTCCCATGGAGGGAGGCTGGGCTTCTCCCAGTGTCCTTCCCCTCCCACAGAATATGTTCTTCTCCTGCCAATGTGGGGGTTCAGGGCACCTCACCCCAAACATGCTTGTACATGCTTGGAAGATGTGTGCATGACTGCTTTGTGCATGACTGCTTTCAAGGAAAGCCTTTCTCCCGCTTCTGCACACAAAGGCAACCTGTGTTCGCATCCTCAGCTCCTTTTCCAGCCCCGACCTGTCCCCTCAGCGCTGCCCACCCACCAGAGCCTATCCACGTCTGCAGCCGGGGCACTCCTTGAGGAGAGCTGCTGGTGCACGAGAAGAGAATCGTATTTCTTCAGACAATCTGTGTGGCTGTCAAGGTCACTCGGTGGAAACGATTTTCCTTCTGCTGTATTCTCTACTATTATGTAGGTCATATGGTACAAGCTTCAGCGTTCTTGGTACAATCCACGTTAAATTCTGAGACTTTGGAGCTGCTAAGCATCTTCTACTCTATCATGGATCTGCCAAGGTTGTCTGTGTACTGGATGGTATAAACTATGTTACAG
This sequence comes from Megascapheus bottae, assembly GCF_031878675.1. Taxonomy (NCBI): domain Eukaryota; kingdom Metazoa; phylum Chordata; class Mammalia; order Rodentia; family Geomyidae; genus Megascapheus; species Megascapheus bottae. The sequence goes on from NC_143528.1 coordinate 41,745,475, forward strand.
TAAGAAAAATGATTGCTGATCTCATTGTAAGCCTCTCCGAAGTCATCAGAGTGCGTTGATGTTCCTTCCTTTTTGTTTTCACAATTTACATGGATGTCACATGTAGTTCTAGGGTATCCTTTCCATCCAAAGCACACCTACTAGACTCACACCACAACTAATCGACTCACAGCTGACCTACTAGGCTCACAGCTGACCTACTAGACTCACAGCTGACCAACTAGACTCACAGCTCATCTACTAGACTCACAGCTTACCTACCAGACTCACAGTTCATCTACCAGACTCACAGCTCACCTACTAGACTCAGAGCTCAACTACTAGACTCACAGCTGACCTACTAGACTCACAGCTCACCTACTAGACTCACACCTCATCTACTAGACTCACAGCTCATCTACTAGACTCACAGCTCACCTACCAGACTCACAGCTCACTTACTAGACTCACAGCTCATCTACCAGACTCACAGCTCACCTACCAGACTCACAGCTCATCTACCAGACTCACAGCTCATCTACCAGACTCACAGCTCACCTACCAGACTCACAGCTCACTTACTAGACTCACAGCTCATCTGCTAGACTCACAGCTCACCTACCAGACTCACAGCTCACCTACCAGACTCACAGCTCATCTACCAGACTCACAGCTCACCTACCAGACTCACAGCTCATCTACCAGACTCACAGCTCACCTACCAGACTCACAGCTCACCTACTAGACTCACAGCTCATCTACTAGACTCACAGCTCATCTACTAGACTCACAGCTCACCTACTAGACTCACAGCTCATCTACTAGACTCACAGCTCACCCACTAGGCTCACAGCTCACCTACTAGACTCACAGCTCATCTACTAGACTCACAGCTCATGTACCAGACTCACAGCTCATCTACCAGACTCACAGCTCACCTACCAGACTCACAGCTCATCTACCAGACTCACAGCTCACCTACCAGACTCACAGCTCATCTACCAGACTCACAGCTCATCTACCAGACTCACAGCTCACCTACCAGACTCACAGCTCACCTACTAGACTCACAGCTCATCTACTAGACTCACAGCTCATCTACTAGACTCACAGCTCACCTACTAGACTCACAGCTCATCTACTAGACTCACAGCTCACCCACTAGGCTCACAGCTCACCTACTAGACTCACAGCTCATCTACTAGACTCACAGCTCATGTACCAGACTCACAGCTCATCTACCAGACTCACAGCTCACCTACCAGACTCACAGCTCACCTACCAGACTCACAGCTCATCCACCAGACTCACAGCTCACCTACCAGACTCACAGCTCACCTACCAGACTCACAGCTCACCTATCAGACTCACAGCTCACCTATCAGACTCACAGCTCACCTACTAGACTCACAGCTCACCTACCAGACTCACAGCTCACCTACCAGACTCACAGCTCACCTACCAGACTCACAGCTCACCTACTAGACTCACAGCTCACCTATCAGACTCACACCTCACCTACTAGACTCACAGCTCATCTCCTAGACTCACAGCTCACCTACCAGACTCACAGCTCACCTACCAGACTCACAGCTCACCTACTAGACTCACAGCTCATCTACTAGACTCACACCTCACCTACTAGACTCACAGCTCACCTACTAGACTCACAGCTCATCTACTAGACTCACAGCTCACCTACTAGACTCACAGCTCACCTACCAGACTCACACCTCACCTACTAGACTCACAGCTCATCTACTAGACTCACAGCTCACCCACTAGACTCACAGCTCACCTACTAGACTCACAGCTCATCTACTAGACTCACAGCTCACCTACTAGACTCACAGCTCATCTACTAGACTCACAGCTCACCCACTAGACTCACAGCTCACCTACTAGACTCACAGCTCATCTACTAGACTCACAGCTCACCCACTAGACTCACAGCTCATCTACTAGACTCACAGCTCACCTACTAGACTCACAGCTCATCTACTAGACTCACAGCTCACCTACTAGACTCACAGCTCACCTACTAGACTCACAGCTCACCTACTAGACTCACAGCTCACCTACTAGACTCACAGCTCATCTACCAGACTCACAGCTCACCTACTAGACTCACAGCTCACCTACTAGACTCACAGCTCACCTACTAGACTCACAGCTCATCTACCAGACTCACAGCTCACCTACTAGACTCACAGCTCACCTACTAGACTCACAGCTCATCTACTAGACTCACAGCTCACCCACTAGACTCACAGCTCACCCACTAGACTCACAGCTCATCTACTAGACTCACAGCTCACCTACTAGACTCACAGCTCATCTACCAGACTCACAGCTCATCTACTAGACTCACAGCTCACCTACTAGACTCACAGCTCATCTACTAGACTCACAGCTCACCCACCAGACTCACAGCTCACCTACCAGACTCACAGCTCACCTACCAGACTCACAGCTCACCTACCAGACTCACAGCTCACCTACTAGACTCACAGCTCATCTACCAGACTCACAGCTCACCTACCAGACTCACAGCTCACCTACCAGACTCACAGCTCACCTACCAGACTCACAGCTCACCTACTAGACTCACAGCTCACCTACCAGACTCACAGCTCACCTACCAGACTCACAGCTCACCTACCAGACTCACAGCTCATCTACCAGACTCACAGCTCATGTACCAGACTCACAGCTCATCTACCAGACTCACAGCTCATCCACTAGACTCACAGCTCACCCACTAGACTCACAGCTCACCTACTAGACTCACAGCTCATCTACTAGACTCACAGCTCACCTACTAGACTCACAGCTCACCTACTAGACTCACAGCTCACCCACTAGACTCACAGCTCACCCACTAGACTCACAGCTCACCCACTAGACTCACAGCTCACCCACTAGACTCACAGCTCACCTACTAGACTCACACCTCACCTACTAGACTCACACCTCACCTACTAGACTCACAGCTCATCTACTAGACTCACAGCTCACCCACTAGACTCACAGCTCACCTACTAGACTCACAGCTCATGTACCAGACTCACAGCTCATCTACCAGACTCACAGCTCATCCACTAGACTCACAGCTCACCCACTAGACTCACAGCTCACCTACTAGACTCACAGCTCATCTACTAGACTCACAGCTCATCTACCAGACTCACAGCTCATCTACTAGACTCACAGCTCACCTACTAGACTCACAGCTCACCAACCAGACTCACAGCTCATCTACCAGACTCATAGCTCATCTACTAGACTCAGAGCTCATCTACTAGACTCACAGCTCATCTCCTAGACTCACAGCTCACCTACCAGACTCACAGCTCACCTACCAGACTCACAGGTCACCTACCAGACTCACAGCTCACCTACCAGACTCACAGCTCACCTACCAGACTCACAGCTCACCTACCAGACTCACAGCTCACCTACTAGACTCACAGCTCACCTACCAGACTCACAGCTCACCTACCAGACTCACAGCTCACCTACTAGACTCACAGCTCACCTACCAGACTCACAGGCTTAATATTTCAAAGTCAGTGCTGTGCAGGACTTACCTCTTTAAATCTGAGGAAGGAACCGTCTGACTATTTTGGCATCATGTCGTAACCCGTGTTTTGCAAACCTCTGCACTAAGGTGCCCTATCCACCGACCTATAATGCAGCCTCTGCCCCTTGTCCCTAGAGCTAATGGTGGGTACTTAATTTTGCATAGGGAACCACATTTTCCTTTATTAGTATTACTGAGAATTTATTCTTTTCAGATCTGTTGTCAACTAATTATTGGCAATCACCCTGTTCCTGATAAATTTGTTGACCTCCGATTTATTTTAAAATTTCTGCTAATGGATGTATTGTGTGTTCTTTCACAATGAACATATCCTCTGTAATTAATGCCAGTTACGGTGCACTCCTGGTGTTCCTTGGCCTCCTTGGGACCCCAAGCACACAGCAAGGGTGGATGGAGTAACCATTGGTGAGGGACTACAACTCCAGGAACAGAAGTGTGAAGAGCCAGAGAGAAGGAAGCAGAGAAGGAGAACAGTCAGTTCTTGATGTTTCTCGAAATATTAATGTGCCGGGGAGGGCTGTCTGGTGGTGGTTTGTCCTGGTGCCCGGAGAGGGCTGTCCGGGTGTGGTGTGTCCGTGTGCCCGGAGAGGGCTGTCTGGTGGTGGTTTGTCGTGGTGCCCGGAGAGGTCTGTCTGGGTGTGGTGTGTCCGGGTGCCCGGAGAGGTCTGTCTGGGTGTGGTGTGTCCGGGTGCCCGGAGAGGGCTGTCTGGGTGTGGTATGTCTTGCTGCCCAGTGGCTCCCACTGCACAGATTTTACTCAGGGGCACTTACATCCCTGAATTTCTACAGTTCCTTTTTCATGTCAGGCAAATATGACACTTCAGTTTGCCAAAATAAACAAGGACGTGGACACAGCCTCATACAGCAGAGCTTTCTGACTTTGTCTTGCTTCTCTACACGGTGAATTGTGGTATAACATCTACTCCAAAAGCACCAGGTGAAGGAACATGGTGGCTTCCAGCCTCCTCTTGGGAGACTCGCCAACCCCAGAGGGATGCACTGAGTCACGAGGGAAGACTGCACAAAAGCAACGCCACACAGAAGGCGCCACAGGGCTTAGAGGATAGCTTCTTTGGTCTCGCTCACTGTCTAGAGAGCCTCATCCTGAAACAGTCACCTGCTGCTGTGTGCATTCTTTTCCTCAAAACCAATGACCTGCTCTCTACAAGTCATCCCAGGCCCCCGCTCCCTTCGCTGAGGTTTGTGGTAGCTCCCATGAAAATGCACACCTTCAGTGAGTGCCCGTGCTTTCTGGCTGGTTTGCCTTTTGCATGGTTCCTTCAAAACATGGACTTGAATTTGGAGTGGGAGCATGGAGTGGAGAAATGCCCTTTATCTGTGTCCTCTCCCGAATTTCTCCCTTCATCCACACAGTGGATTGGGGGTAGCTGGGGCTCAGTAACCTGGGGAGGCCTTTGCTTAGGTTTTTGTTCAACCAAGGAAACTAAAAGTCGTCAGAGCACTTATGGGCAGACTCCAGCATCTACATCTAAAAACCCACAGCATTCACCGTGGAAGAGGTAAGATGACTGAGTACTCCAGTGCATTCAAATGTTTGGCCTCAATGAAGGAAATGAGTTATTTATGAGATCTGGAAAACATGCAATGGCTTTGTTTTTGAAAGAAAAAAAATCCATCAAAATGGCAATCTTCCTAAATTAGGAAGATTATGTGTGTAAGTATATTCAAAATGATTTAGATTCAGAATGTCATCCAAAAAGCACTCTGAAATTGAGATTTCGTACTGTGCAACTGTATATCTATCTATCTATCTATCTATATATGTATATTCTCACTAACCTAAGAAATTATTTGTGAGGTGGATGAATGACAACTGGTCTTATTTATATACATCTTTCTTGTTGATATATATAATCGATTTTATTCTATAACATATATGACTTCAACCCATACTTTGGAAACCCAGCTTTTGAATTCTAGAGCAGTATTGTAAATTTTGTGTAAATAAGTTCTCTATATTGTATTTTCAGTTTATGAAAAAATAACTCGAAAATAATTGAAGTACTATGACAGCCAATTTCAGCTTCCGAGACTTTCTTGAAGGCTCTGTCTATGCAGATCTCACAAAAAGTGTGGAGGGTCAAGTCACCTGGAATATTTGATGTTGATATTCTGTAATTACACTATGGGGTATCTTAATTTGTTTAATGAAGCTTTGAGTTTAGCTGGGTACATTTACATCTTATACTAAAATAGAAAATAGCATGAAAATGAAAAATCTGAAGTGTGGTTTTGTCCAGACTGACGGAACACCTTTGAGGGAATCACAAACTGATAAAACCTTTTGAATAATTGAAAGGTGCAAAACCAGATTCCTTGGGGAATTTATCATGAAGATGAATAAAAAAGAAAACACTGAGGGAATATTAGTTCTCAAATCTTTAAAAATTACTGAGGCAAGAGACTATGGCTGGGGGCAGGGTGGGGGTCTGTGCAGAATGCAGGAGGCCTCAGACCTGCTCCCTGCAGCACGGAGGGAGAGGAGAGCTCAGCTGCCTAGCAGTGCTACATTACAGTATTCTCACTTACAAACAGAAGCCCATCCACTGCATGCATCGGCCTTTTCAAATTCGCTTAAGGTAACCTAAAGATGGAAGATGGCTTCATGGAAAAGAGCCATCAATTCAAAATAGTTGGAAAATAAGTGTCCACACGAAGAAACTCATAAATGTATACCAGAATACATTATTCTGAACATGCTTTTGTAAAGGTGGACTAACTCAATGAACTACCATTCATGTGTATGGGGACATGATATGAATTCTTTTTTTTTTTGCCAGTCCTGGGCTTGAGCTCAGGGCCTGAGCACTGTCCTTGGACTTTCTCAAGACTAGGGCTCTACCACTTGAGCCTCAGCACCACTTCCAGCTTTTTGCTAAGTACGTGGTACCAAGGAATCGAACCTGGGTCTTCGTGCATGCTAGCCAAACACTCTACCACTAGGCCAAACTCCCGGCATCATATGAATTCTTATTTAAAGAACCAAGCCATTTTATTTGTGTTACAGTTACATAGGTAAGGTAATGAGTGCATTTTTTTAAACTGTGTCACTCAGCTCATTCATTTCCTCTCACCAATCCATCCTGACTTCCTCCCACAATTTGTAAAGTTCATTTCCAGCATGGTGTCTTGCGAGGGTCCGTATTACACTCTTTGTCTCCTCAGGCAAACGGTGGCTGGGGAACGCCGCACTCTGAAGAGTTCACCGTTCCTGATTCGGCTGCAGTCCTGAGGGAAAGGGTCGGGGGCATTTACAGGGAGCCTTAGCTGTCGTTGGGCTGGAAGGTGGAAATCATGCTCTGTGATTTCCACCCTCTTGTATCAACTTGATACTATCGATGCTTCCGTTAACATCTGGCAGAGTCAGTGTGTCAGCATAGTCCATTGTAAATCGATGTTTTAATCTCTTTCAAAACTACAACCTTTGTGAAAAATCACTGGGAATAGTGAAGGAGGGAAGGGATTGTGTTCCTGACAGAGTCAGACCCTTAGAAATGTAGACAAATGCCCTGCCACTGAGCTACACTCCTCGCCCTTCACCTTGCGTTGTGTAGAAAATTTCTCTATTTTTCTACAATTTTTTATTTGCTCAAGCATGTATAACATTATAATTCATAGAATACCTTGAAAATGTATGCTTGAATAGTCAAATATGTTTCAGATAGAACACTGAAAAGCAAAAGATACGTCTACGCAAATACTGGACATCATGAAAGTTAGAACCTGCTCTTTGAATACCAACAGCAGCTCAATAAAAGAAAAGAATCTGCAGTCTTGGAAGGTATGTTTACAAAGCACCTGTTTACAGAGGTCTCCTACTTAAGATTAATGGAATGTCAAAACTCAATTACATAACAAGAAGTTATAAAAATTTTTAGTAACTTTCAAGAAAAGAAGTTAGCTGAAATTTTAAATGATTTTTCACACAAGTGAAATGCAAACATCAAGAATTATATTAAATATGCTCAATAAAAGTAAGCTACTAAATTAGAATTAAAATTACAGCAAAAAAAACCCTATGGTGCATATATTAGAATGGCTTTAAAATTTACAATATCATAAAGGATATGCGATATCTAATAAGTGAATGCTCATTTGATGCTGGAGTGAATTCACAACAGGGCAGCCATTTTGCCATGGCAGCTTTCTGTGAAGTCAGAAACACGCTTAGCCAATGGCTAAAACTAGAATTGTTTCACAGTCAGCCCTGTTGCTGGGTGCTCCCCGAGGCCTCCTTCCCAGGGTCGAGAACACAGTAGGGCACCCAGCAGGGCTCTGGGACCTTGCCTGGTCCCCCAGGCCGCCGGCGCCCCCTGGCTGGACGGCCACCCTGCCTGTACTGGGCGTGACTCCCTCTGCCTTAGAGATCCATTGTTCTGATTCCCCGGCTTCCATGTTTGGTCTGAGCAACAAGAGCTACCAACCTAGGCCGCCCTGTCTCCAGACCTAGTACCAAAATGGAGCACGGTCACTGTGGGCCATCAACTGGTTTTCACCACATTCAAAGCTAAGAAACAATACCTGGCCATGCCATTCCATCACTGAAAAGAAAAACTTAAAGGGGACTATATCTGGAATTTTCCATTCTCGCTGCTAGTCTTGTATTGTCAAATACTTCCTCATTTTAACCACGTGTCAAATCCCATGTTACATTGCTACCATTTTAGAATTAGTTATGTTTTATATTTGTATATTTCAAAACAGGGCAAGGAGATCTTTGAGTTTAGCCTCATCGAAGCTCACAAATGTGAGCCTTAGAGCTCAGCACGGCCAAAAAAGTAAGCAGAAACCACAGATTTATCGTCCAATATGCGCTGAACAGTAGGAGGTGATGTCGGGGTTTTCATTGTTCTTAAAAATCAGCAGAGCCAAGAAACCTATTTCTATGAGAAAAAGCCCGATTGGAAATGACACCTGGTATTTATGTATAAATGACAGTTTAGAAACTCACTACCAAGCTGCCTGTCATCTTAGTTCCTCAGGAAGCTGAGATCTGAGGAGTGTGGTTTAAAGCCAGTGCAGGCAGGAAACCCTGTTAGATGACTATCTCCAATTCATCACCAAGAAAAACAACATGAAAACGCCAAAAGTGGAGGTGTGCCCAAGTGGTAGAGAATCAGCCTTGAGCACAAAACGCTCAAGGACAGCTTCCAGGAGAGGAATTCAAGCCCCAGAACCTGCACTCTCACACACACATGCACACACGCACACACCACCATAAACATCACTGGATAATGGTTATATATATTTTATACTTATATATTTATTTTTATATTTACCATGCTCACATATTTTACATTTTGAGGTAAGATGAATTGAGAAAGTATCTATTGTTTATTAATTTTATTATTTTATTAATGTTGCATTAGTAGCTATTATTCATTGTATTATTCATTAATTTTATGGCTTATTAAATCTGCAGTTTTTATTCTTTAGAATCATTAGATTTGTGCATATCGTGATTCAGGGAGCACCCTTCAAGTTCAGGAAAGTTTAAACTCCAAATGATCCTCAGAAAGCAGAGACAGAAGTGGGAACCCGAGCCACAGGACACCCTGGGGATGCCTTGAGAGAGAATTCCCTTCCTTCTGCAGATACCATCCAAAAGGAAGCGAGCACTCCTGCGCCCTCCCTTCCCCACCACACTCTCCCCATCGTGGGCACACAACCTGGGGACGTCTGTGTCCTTTTACTCACTCTATTATGTATGTATTCCTTGACATTGTGTTAAGGATAACTGACATTTTCCTGAAGCCCATTTACTCTTCTTCCATATTGTTTGAAGATTATTAGTGTTGGCTCAGTCAATTATAATTTACAATTACAATGCGTGGTCACCACACCTTTGTATAAAATACAAATTTGTTCATGCATTCTCTTGTGGAAATATATTCAATGGTTTCTTTTTTTATTAAGATGATACTGCAAATAAACTTTTGTATACATTTGCCCTTGTGTGGCTTCTTGAAAGTTACTGTTAATAACCTAGCTTAGAAAAGTTGCCAATTCTCTCTCCAGAATGTCAGTCACCTTTCAGACTCACACTGGCAGAGTAGGAAAACTTCCCATTGCTTAAATCTGAGCTTAGCCATTTAGCGGTGTTGTGAAGACATGCACAAGTGCCCCGGGGCGGGAAGAACGGCGGACACGGGGTGATTATCTCTCTAGGTCGGCATGATTTCAAGAAAACGAAAAAAAACCTTTTTTAAAGCGCCAATAGCACCTGCTCATGACTAAGGGCGGTGGGGAGGAAGGAGGATTGGAGGGGCGGTGTCTGGGGTTTCGAGCAGGGCAGGAAGAAGGCTCAGGACTCCGGGTGCTTTGTGGGTGGTGTTCAAGGGAGCCAGTGCCCTCAGGCTGCGTCCCGATGCCCAAGGCCTGGTCTAAAGGCTTTCCCTGCAGCATCATCAGCTTTGGTGAGGTTTGCATGAACACAGTGAGAGTGTGGGGAAGGTGCCAGAGTCTAAACACAACACGTGATGATGCTTCGTGTGTCCCTTGCAGAGACATCTTTTTATATTAACAAGGTCACTTAGAGAAGGTGGATGGGTAAAGATCATGCATTATATAAAAAGAAAACTACTAACACTATTTAGAATAAAATCTACACTGTATATCTGACAAAGAACTCGCATAGATACCTGTTTTCTTTTTCTTTCTTTCTTTCTTTCTTTCTTTCTTTCTTTCTTTCTTTCTTTCTTTCTTTCTTTCTTTTTGTGAGTCATGCAGCTTGAACTTGGCCTGGGCGCTGTCCCTGAGCTCTTCAGCTCAAGGCTACTCCCCTACCCTTGAGCCAAGTCCCTCTTCCTGTTTTCTAGAGGTTCATTGGAGATAAGAGTCTCGGGTCCTTTTGTGCCCAGGCTGGCTTTGAACCTTGGTCCTCAGATCTCAGCCTCCTGAGTAGCTAGGGTTACAGGCGAGAGCCACCACACCTGACTATGCATAGATATCTTAAAACTAACTGACGTGACACAGCATTTTAACTCAGCTCTGCTTTGGCTGTGCCTCTTCCATGAACCATGGACTTTCGGGCCTGCAGCATTGCATTGGTCTGCCGTCGTCAGCATGCTGGTACTCCATGAGTCTTGGATCCTGAACATTCGCATTCCCGCTTTTCACATTGGTCAACCCGTGTTACGTGTCAGATTCAACACCAGGGGATACAAGTGACTGAAATGCTGCCAGCTTCCTTGGCTTGAGATGAATGTCGTGTGAGGGTTCCAAATACGTCAAGCTTTCTAGAATTAGTCTGTGTTCTTCAGAGATGTCTCCTTGAATATTTTAGAATGAATTAAAAAGAAGCCCAGTTCCTGATGAGTGAGATGTCAGCCAGTCTGAACACAGCACCTGGAGCTTTAGACCTCCACATCAAGTTTCCCCTGCGAAGGAGTGATTCATTTGGGGAAAGAAATGGAACAGTGATCTCGCTTTGCTAATTATGTGAGTTCTCACTCTAATCACCATAAAATTATAAGTTACAGTAATTTCCAGTGCTCCACAAGGGAAAAACGAAGTTACTTTGAATTGTAATGGCAAATTAGAAGGTATCTTACAAAACACATCAAGTAGCCCAAGCAATTGGGGTCACTGTGGTGTGCTCTGTGCTTTCATTATCTGGTTAGAAGCAACCCCGGCAGCAGCCTGCTGCTGGCTTGGCTGGAGCGAGTCCGGGAGCCCAGCCTGACCCCGACAGAAGCCGCCAGAACTCCCAGGACATTCCTTCCCACGGGAAATCCTGCACCCTGGCCAGGAGCCACGGGGGAGCATGCACCCGGTTTGCTGGGCGGTTAGCCGCCACGCAGAGCAGCTACTGGGATCCACGAGCCTCCGTCCTCTCTGAGGATTCTAGAAGGCTGTGATTGCAGAGGCAGAGTGCAAGGCCGGCTGACCTGGGCAGCTGCTGTCACTCTTCAAGTCCAGCTCTCCCTGCATCCACACCCACGCCCACCGCAAGGCTGCTTTCCTGCCAGGAGGGGCAGTACCCTCTCCAGAGGCCACCCTGGCTGGACTTGTAATTTGGGATGGCATCTCTGGTTTTGCAGATGTCTCTGGGGACACCGTCACAGCACACAGACAAGCAAGCAATGTCTCGCTGCCCAGGCAATTTTAAATCAGAATTATCACACTCAATACCCTCTTAAAGAAATAGTTGTTCTGGAAACACTGGGGTTCCCTTTTTTTTCCTGCACAAAAGCACAGAGAGGACGGGAAGGCCCCTGGCAGAGGGAGATTCCACCTCTGTGAGCTCGCACGGGCTTTCTAGACAGTGCCAGCCAGGACGTCCTGTGGCTGCTCGCAGCCCACAGCCCTGGGGTGGCATCAGTGCCCGTCACCACAGACGTGTGGTCACCTCGGCTGGGAGGATTAGAGTTCCAGGATGGGCCCACAGCGAGGTCTCTTAGGACAAACTAGATTTTAGATCCAGCTCTCTGAGATTTTTGTGACATGTCAATTCATTTCCAGGGCTCGGTTACAGCACTGGGCAGTTTTATCTCTGCGTGATGCTGGGGACTCGGGGCAGATTAGTGATCTGATCAAATGCAATGAGATGTTGACAAAGCCGCGAAGATCAGATGTCAAAAAATAAATGAGTGCTTCTCTTTCAGGAAACTGTTATTGACAGCTGGCATTGGGGAGCATAATACCTCATCCCTGTGTGGCTGGTTCTCAGCCACAATGGAAGACTGGGATTGATGTGTGTGTCTTCCGAGAAAGGCTTTTGTCTGGGCACAGAAGCTCACACCTCTAATCCCACAAGACAAGATTTGAAGGTCAGGGTTCCAGCCAGCCTGGGCAAATTGTTCAGGAGCTCCTGTCTCAATCTTCCATCCCAGCTACCCGGGACGCATGGGAGTTAAAATAGCCCTTAGATGTAACTCATATACACAGAGCAAGCTCATGTTGAAAAGCAAATTAAAGCAAAAATTGCACGGAGAATGGCTCAGGTGGTGTAACACCCCTCCTTTTTCATTCCCTCTTCCTTGTTTCCCTGCTTCTTTCCCTTCCAGGTCAGAGAGACTCCAGGACGCTCTGCACCCTGACAGGGTCCCAGCCTCTGCACTGCACAGGTAGTTGGAAAAGGCTAATTTCATCATCTTACAAACTTGACTTCCAGTGCTGTGTTGTACATCAGCCGGTATTTTCTCAGCTAAAAGGCTGAGTGCTAAATGAACAAGTGCTCCCTTGCTAATCAGCTCACACACGGTTGGGTGAACGCTGCATGGCTTCTGAGTTACAGGTGGCTAGCGCTTGAGTTCTGGTTTGAGAAAGAGTATACATGGCACAGGATTATCTTTGTCCTAAACAACAGCTGAAGCTTAGCAATGATATTTGAATGTATCTTATTCTAGCTTTAAGTCAGCACCAGAGATTTAGTCAGTGGTCCATGAGAAACTCTAATTGTGTTCTTTTTTCCTCTTGAACAGCAATGTTGCAGGCTGCTGAAAGTCCAGGCAGAGTGCTCCCCTTCCCGAAAGAGGAAGAAAAGCCCTGAAGTTTAATCTCTCGCGCCAGTATACTCCAACCATGAAGTTTTAAAGTTCCATTCCATTTCAACCCTACTTCTTTTCATCTGTTCTTGTAATCCAAAAGAAATGAGATAGATAAAACCTAGTGTATAGGAAGGGACCTGGTTTCTCACACCTGCAATCTCAGCTACTTGGAGGTAGAAGGAGAAGCATTGTGAGTGTGAAGCTCATCTGGAGAGAAAAAATATACACAAAATAATACATATTCTCTACTTCACGAGCTGTGTGTAAGTCCCGTCCCATCACAGGGGAGCACTCTGTCTTATAGCCAAGAACTGTATGAACTGACTTGAAATTGATGCTTGCATGTGTTATAAAATCCACAATACCGGTGGACTCACATTATAATGGTCTTATAAAATGTCACATAACAATATCATACTAACATACTGGTTTCACAGGAGTTGTTAAGTATTCGAATAGAATAAGCTAAATTGAAAACTGTTGGATCTCTTTCTTTTCAGGCATTTTGAATTTGTTTCAAATCAATGGAGAGCTTTCCTTCGTGAGTTTTTGGTATTTTTACTTCCTTGGGTTGATCTTTAGATCATACTTTAGGCTAAGCACCATAAGATAGTTCTGAGAGTTGGGGGCCCAGGAATCCTCAATCAAGTCAAGAGCACATGGGTATAAGCAACAGACCATCCTCCATGTGGAAAACTCACTCTGGGATTCCTATAATCACTGGTCATTGGTGAGAAAAATGAGGACATTGCTCCCTTTGGTGGATCTAAGGAGTTTTCAGGCTTTGGCTCAGGGTATCAGCATCAGTCAATGGTGCTTCCCGACACTGCAGTGCCCTCGCTGTGGAGAAGGCATGAGCAATCTGTGAGCACACACACATACTGTAGGCACACATGTGTGCAAACACACACACATAGATCTATCCTATGATGCAATGCATTGCAAGCCTTGTAGTTACATGCACTGTACATTTCCTTCCATCTCCTGCATGAACTCCAGTGACTGTGAAAGCTAGGGACTCCTGGGCCTTGATGTCTATTTCCCTTCCACCCTGAAGATGCATCCATCAGTGCATCTCTGGGCTGAGAATGGCCCTGGGGAAGGTGGAATGGTCATCTGAATGCCTGCGTGTCTGCTGGTCTGTTCACCAAAGACAATTTCCCCACACCAGCCTGCAGTCGGGCCAGCCAATTAAACAGAATACAAGGAGTGCAACTGCTTTCTGCTCCATGCTTCCCCAGACCTCGCTGTCTTTAGTCAGAACGCATGCATGAAATCCATACAGCTCCATGCTTACTTAAAATTAGATAACTGGTTATATGTCCACTTTGTTTTAACAAAATTAAGAAGTTGCTATTTTTAGGAGTTTCTGTTGCATGCTGGAAGCTCGGGTCTGTAATCCAAGCTACTCAGGTCTCATGGTTCAAAGCCCAGCCTGGATGAAAAATGTCAGTGAGGCTCTTCCCCCTAATTAAGCATCAAACCACCACTACTGGAGTCTGTGGCTCAGGTTGTCGTGCATTACGAGTGACTCCCAGGTTCAAGCCTCAGTGCTGGCACAAAAATAAATGGAGATTGAAGATTCAGTTTAGTTCCTGAGACAATCAAGTTCTGTCTTAGTTCTCTACCATCTGTAAAATTAGACACCTTAATTTCCCTAAACTTTGTAGATGTTTAGATTGTAAAATTTGTGAGTTATAAGAAAAGTAGTATGTTGCCTATATTGTCATGGGCATAGATTTAGTTGGTCATAAGATGATATATAGATATATAAACAGAATTGAATAGATGAAAATATTGGTAGCATTCACAGCTACAGCGCTTCTATTTACATTAGAAGGAAAAATAGCATTTTCTCTACCAGAAGAAACAGGGTCCCTGCAGGTAGCACAACAAACTTTCAATACACATTTGAAAGTTTTTAAACTACATGCTAAATCTTGCATTTTGAAATGACAGATCTGCCCGTGAGGCGAAACCCTCTCTGTGGAAATGATTTTCTTGAAGGCTCATCTCAGAAAATGCTATAATTTTCTCCCAAGTTTGCCACTCCTGTCCTCTCTGCCTTCACTTTGCTTTGATGGAAAAGCTCCCCTCTGTGGCTCGGCAGTGGAGATTTAGAAGTTCAGATTCTCAGCCATCCTTTCTCAGAAACATTCAAAGTGCATTTGATGATGGTGGAACCACTGTGTCCTTCTCTCTGCAGATCCCAGACAGAGTGACAGCAGAGGGTATCCGGGCTCAGCTTCTTTCATGCTCAGAGTGGCTGCTGTGGGCAGTGGGCTGGGGGCTGCAGCGTGGAGACCAGAACTCGGGAAGCCACGCTGCCGTGTGTGGCCACGTGCGTTGGCTCTGTTAGGTCGTCTTCTTTCAGAGGATCAAACGGGTTTGTACTCTAATTGCTCTCTGTGGTGGCACCCCTTCCTCTTGCTGCCTTTCTGCTAGCAGGATTTCAGAATTGCTCTGCTCCACGTGGGAGTCTAGTACAAAACCACACAGATGTGCATTTGCCCTGGCTCGTGGATAGAAAGCATGGAGAAGGGGGCTCAGGAGGAAGAGGCTCCCAGGCTAGCAGAAGTCGCTCAGGGCGTCCCAGTCGGCCGGCAGCTGCAGGGCATCTATCTGCCCCTGGGGCAGTCCTCCTCTGCCTGCTGCAGGGCCCAGCTGCCCTCGGAAACCACCTCCTCTCTGCACAGAGGCCGCAGCTCCGGGAGCCTCCTCCACCTAAGCGCCGTCACTTTTCACACCACACGAGTGCCAAGGACGCTGCTCTGCACACGTGGGGCAAGTCCTGGTTCCTATTTAACTTGGGTTTCTTTAGCTTCAGAAAAGTTGGACCTATTATAGATAGTTCAAGGGGAACGCACATGCGCTACCGGCTAGAGGGTGATGGGAGAACTGTCAGGGTGGCCCCCGGAACACACGGGAGGCTTAGGTCACAGGGCTGGGGCTCAGAACACAACCACAGACGGTGCAAGGTGCGGCTCACCAGAGAGACGGGGAGTCTGCCTCTGCCCTCCTCAGGTGTCCTCGGCCGCCAGCACGACTCCCAGAGTCCACACTGCACGCAGACTTCTTCACCAAGCCTCTCTCCAGAACCGAAGTCCGAGCTGGCATCCTGTCCCCGTTTACAGACATGCAGCCCACAGCAGAGCCCAGCGAGGATGCCCTTAGGATGTGCACTGAAAAGTCACTTCTGAGGACGTGAGGACGCCCAAGTCCGGAACGATGTCTAGGTGGAGGGGCCGGAGCCCCTGTGAATGCTTCACTCGTGCTTAAAAAATGTACTGGGAAAGTGAGCAAGTGAGCACTAGTGGGGGAGTGATGGAAAACGATGAAGAAGCCTGAGTATGGACAAAAATACTTCCTTGCACATAGGAAATGATTAAGTTTTTCCAGACTGATTTGGGGAAGGGAAGGACTCACAGTGATGAAAGGCTGAGTCTCACCAAAGCACTTTGTATATCTACATGGGAAAATGAAAACCCGCTACTATCACCCACTAAGGCTTGTAAAAATTATTGTGATGGGTTGGTTAATTAGCTTGAATTCGTATTTCCACATCGTGTGCACAGATAGGGACATATAGATATAGACATCACACTGCGCTCCGTAAATAAAACGACCATATTTCAATTTAAAACAATTAACACATTCTTGGAAAAAGAGAGAGGGAAAAATCTGCGGTGGAGGGTGAGGGCAGAATTCCCCTCTCAGATTGCAGGAGAAGTCTTGGTTCCATTGCGGTTTCCATGGAAACACTGGCTCCTGCCGCACCTGTTTGCTTTCTCTTTGTCTTAAGGCAATTTACTGCAGAATGGTTCTGCCACAAACACAAAGCAGCCCAGACTGGCAGCCAGAGGCCTTGCTGTCTCGGGAACACGGGCTTTCCACATGAGTGAACTCAGGAAGACGCTGCCATCCTGGCTACGTTGTGTATTAGATGTGATCTCTAACGTGGCACGGTCCCGTTCACACGGAGTATGTGTGCCTCCAATAGGAGAGTGTTTTCCTGAAGAAGCAGCTTGGTCTCGTGTTGACCTCCCGAGCTGCTGTAGAGCTGGTGGAATTCTAGGCCACATTTAGAATTCTCCACCCCTGATCACAGAAGGCCTCCCACAGATACCCACCAAGGGTATTGACAGACCCTCACAGAGACCATTTAGAAGTCAATATCAAGAGCTCTCCTGCCTTCGGAAACCACCTCCCTATCCCAACAGCCACAGAGAAGGAGTCTGGCTGAAGCACTGATGAATCAGTTTACCCCAATAGAGAGGTCGATATGCTGGATGTGAAGGTTGAGCTTTGCATGTGGTGTCTGCCTCTTCCCAGTTAACCATCCAGAAAGATGAATTGATTCCAACCAAAGTTTAAACATATTATGTCAAAAGTCAAATCCTCTTAGGACAAGGATGGTAGAGAAGGGATAATGGAGGCAGTGGGGGAGAGTGAATATGGCTGAAACTAACTTAGGGAGGGAGAAAGGCGAGTAGATAAGGATGGCAGGGTGTCTAATCAAAGTACGTGGCGTGCATATATGGACATGTCAGAATGAATCCACCTCCAAAAAGTAATTGATGCTAATAAAAATGTGGGGAAAGAAATTGAGTGTCATGATCCCCTATGTTGAAGCTTCAGTTTAATTAAAAATGAGACAGACCCTTCACGACACTTAGCATCATGAATTCCAAGGATCCTGAGATTCTGTCTGCCCAGAAAGCAATTATCTTGTCTTCTACTGAGAATATATAGTAGAAATTAATGTCCTAGCCCATGGTTGAGAAGTACCTACCTGTTCTTTAAATTCCTGCTCCGTCCACCTGGTTTTCTAACAAATTGAGGGCTGTTCTAAAAAGTAAACTAAGCTCTGCCATCCTTCCTCAAGATCATTTTAGGAATCAGATTTTTGGGAATTTTCCAATGAATCTGTACTCACTCTTCCACCTCCTCTCCACATTACTTCATATCCTGCTAAATGTACTGTCTGTTTCAACATCTTTGTTAGGTTTTTGAAAACATTTAGGCAGGTTTAGGGAATGACCAATATGAAAGCATAAGTCAGGTGGCCCGTTATAACCTTCCTTAGGTCTTATTATCCCTGAACTAGATGGACTAACGCTAGGTTTCCAATTGAATACACTAAATGATTCTTAGACAAAGCATTGGTGTGGTGAAAATTGTGAAATCAATAGGTAATATGAATAAAATCATTTCAAATTTCTTTAGAGTGGCGCTGAGACTCAGTGGCATTGAGCTGAAGAGCTCAGGGAAAGGGTCCAGGCCCAGAGTTCAAGCCCCCCATGGCTGACAAAATAAAAATACAAAGAAAAAATAAAATAAAATTTGCTAAATGAATACACGTAAAACACGAGCTTAGTCTGCCTGGGAGTCTTGTGGAGGAAGCCAGCAGTGCTGAGCACCACAGACGGCTAGCAGATGTTTGGTGTGGGGATGGAGCTCGCGGGCATCTGGATGGAGGGCATCTGGGGGCTGCTTCACCACATGGGCCAGCTCCCTGTTCCTCTTCATGCCCAAACTCTGGGTCACATCGCCTCCAGATCTCTCTGAGCTGAGCTAAAATGAGTCTGTGATCTGGAGGGACAGCTCTGGCTCCAGAATATGTCTGTCCATGATCACCAGTCCTGAAGCCAAAGAAAGGCCAGGGGAGCAGAGACTCTGTTCTACTCCCTCCACCAGGCAGCTCTCAGTGCAGGCTCACATATAAGTACTTTTTGTCAGAGGGGGATTCTTGGACCACTAAGATCATCTCTAAAATCATCTCATATCTAAATTATACCCACAGCTAAAAAATTGAATCTGTCCAAAACAAATCTTCAATGAAACAACCATCCCGTTAAAAGATGGGCCAAAGAGTTAAAGAGAGTCTTCTCTGAAGAAGAAGTAAGAATGGGCTATAGACACATGAAGAAATGCTCCACATCTCTGGTCATAAAAGAAATGCAACTCAAAACAACTCTAAGATTCCACCTCACTCCATTTAGAATGGCCAGGATCAGGAAAATGAATAATAACAGATGCTGGAGGGGATGTGGCCTGAAGGAATCACTACTACACTGTTGGTGGGAGTGCAAACTCGTTCAACCACTATGGAAAGCAGTATGGCAGTGCCTCAAAAGACTACACATAGAGCTCCCCTATGACCCAGCAATCCCACTACTTGGCATTTACCTGAAGATTGTTTTTGCTATTCATGATCTTCTGTTATTGCATATGAAGTTTTGGATTGCTTCTTCTAGACCACTGAAGAACGTTGTTGGGATTTTGATAGGCCTGGCATGGAGTGTGTCATAGCTTTGGGTGGAATTACAAGGAGCCATTTTAAAGGTTGAAGTCATCTCCTTGTACTGCAAGCCCCAGGGACCTCAGCAAACTGGGGCTGCCCCTGCCTCCATCCTCAAATAGCTTTCTTTCCTGGATGTTTTATAAAGGCTGTGAGAGGCAACAGCACCAGGCTTTTATTGAGTTGTGATTTATTTGGGCCACTAGCCTCTTGCTTTAAGCCTGTGCAACTCCTATTTGCCACTATTGAAGGCTTCTCTCTGGTCTGTCGTTTGGAAGACTTTCTCACATCGCTGACTTTGGCAGTTTCTCCTCTGTTCTTCACAAGCATGAAACCCTTGGCATCTCTTGAAAACTGCCTCTAACATGTCTTATCAGCGTCTGCTTCAAAAGTCCATCTGAGCAGCTTGGAGGGCTCCCGTGGGCAACATCCCATCTTGGCTCTATTCTTGTATTCATATCCCTGAGCAGAAGCAATGAATATTGTTGAATAAATAAACCATCACCTCCTCTTCTTTGTAAGAATCGTCACATTCTTAATAGGGTTGTAAATGTTAGAACAAAGTCACTTAGGTGCTTTGAGTTTATTTCTATCAATTTCCTAAAATTTTGAGTCATGTAGGAACAAACAAAAGCAAAAAAATAAAGTAAATTAAAAAGAAGAAGGTTCAAATATGTCACAGTTCTGGTGACATTTGCTCATTTTCACTCCAATACATGATATGGTCTTTGTCAGAAGAGCTTATTTCCCTGTGGAGGTGATGGCACAGATTTATTTATAAACTCTGCATCAGTTAATCTTCCTTGACCAGTACAAAAGTGATTTCTACCAAAAGCAATAGGATCTAGACACACAATTCCAGAAGGAATTTTTTAAAATTCAAGATGGATAATTATTTGGCAAAGCCAGAAACTTCCTGTCTCCTGAGTTCCTGCAGGTCATTTTCCTCTTATCTCTGTAATAAGTAGAATGGATTTGAGGGAGAGGAACACAACACTTGTATCTGAGAAGTGAGCGAGTTCACTCTGCAAGGACGGAACTGGAAACCTCCATGTCAGTCGCACAGTTCGCACCTGGGAACGGCAGCCTCTCTGTAAAGGTGGACCCCGCTGTTTACCTTGTACAATTGACTCACAGGTTTTTCATCCCAGAAACACGTTAAACATCAGGTGAGGCACAGGGACAAGAATCTCTTCTGTCTGGTAGCAGAGGACGTGTCCTGCTTCACTGCCGAGTCACAAAGGAAGCCAAGCACAATGGCAGGAGGAACTCTGGCTGGAGTTGAGGGTCGACCAGCTAGCTTTCTCTGTGTCCTCTGCTCCGGAGTGCTCACGAGGCCTGTGGGTGATTCCATCCAGGGAACCACTTTGCTGGTGTGTGGGCATGCCTTAGGCTGAGTGACGGGTGACAACCAAGGACGTGGAACACTGAGACTCACCATTTTTGTGATCATTGCATTTCATTCAATTTTAGCCATAGTAGGGAAAAACAAGAGAGCAGCTCCCAGTTGCAATTCCAATGACCAAGATGGCAGGAATCAGAAAGCATTGCCTCTGCTGGTTTTCAGAAGGGATCCACATCACTCTTGGTGGGTAGAAATCTTTTCAAAGCTAAAAAAGAATGGGGCCTGTGAAGCTACAAGCTTGTGGAGAAAAACAACTGCTTCTCAACCCACGTTTTGTATCTCCAGGGCAACGATCTGTCTTTAGGAACAATTTTAATGTGTGCCTCCCCGAGAGCTTATGCAAATGGGCGCCTTTTCATGGACCAATACTAAAAGAGTTCTCTTCCTGTGCACAATCCTGTCCTCACTCAGCCCAGAAGAAGGGAGCTGCTGGCCTTTCGTAATTTCTGAAGGGGTCACACCTAGAGATTCCATTTGGAAAATGAGCAGCGAGGTCAGGGTTTGAGTGAGTGTTTGGGCATCCTTCCTTTCAAACTCAGCACTTAATAACTGGCACACTCAACAGCCCTCAAAGTGTCTGTGACAGCGTAAGCAGCCACCGAGAAACCGTTCTCCCTCTGACACAGTGTCTGTGAGATGGGGTAGACCATTGATCTATAGCACCGAGACAGCCAAAGTCATCGTGGAGCATTTCTGTGGATGAAATCTGAGATCAGATGGCTCTGGGTGATTTTTTCCTCTTTGTCACTTTGCTCTCTCATCGTTAGCACAGGAAGCACCTTAAGTGAATAGCAAAAGGCCTGTTGACAATTACTGGATTATACTAGACAAGTTTTATTCACCACTAAAAGGAAAGTTCAGGCAGACTTCCAGATTTACTGGGAGTTGTGAGGGCTTTGATTAAATCTGTTGAATCTACAGAAATAACAATTCTGCTTTGGAATTCAGGATTCTATTTTTTTAAACCTTGGACAATTATTTAGATGTGTAACCAACCATAGCTATCAAAGGCAAATGAAAACATTATTTTGAGTTAAATGCTAATGCTAGCATGTAGTTTCTGGATCTGCATTTCATTTTGTTTTATAATTTTTGTTGTGTATTTTCCAAGAATAGTGCTAGCTTAAGAAAAGGAGGGTTTTGTCATAAATTAAGAATTAAATCACAAAGACTTGGGAAAAGTCTATATGTAACCATTAATTTTCAAATGAATCTACGTCTATTTCTGATGTAAGCAGATAAACAATAAATAGTTTGATCATTAGCTCTTGCTACAATTCATGAGGGAACTGGTTTTCTCTTTCAGGAAGTTTCTAGAGTGTGTATGGTGTACACAGGATGGCGTGGTGTGGGTGTAGACAGAGGGAAATCCCACAGGTGCGTATTTATTGGGTGAAGAGAATCGAGCTTAGTATTGGCTAGAGTAAGGCAGGTACCCTAATCAAGATCCTGGGAGATAATATCACAGAAGTACTACCCCAAATGTCCAGACAGGTAGTCATCCTGCAGGAAAGCGTCTGTTGACACTGCCTTCCGATCTCTGTGGACTCCTGGACGCTGGAGTCCAGGGCTCGAACCCGGTGACCACATCATGCGAACTCAGAAAAATGTTTCTAATCAGAGAAGCATCTCAGAACAGGGACTGCCTGGACAAATTCACAAATGATTGCTGCTTTTCACAAAGATGTTATCTCTCCGCTTTCACTTTTATTCATCTACTGTACTTATTTTGAAATGAGTTTCATTATACTAGGCAGGCTGGCTTGTTACTCGTGGGATCCAGACAGGCACAACCATTCTGGGCTCAGCTTTCTCCACCAGACATGCCTCATTATCTTCAGACAACTGACTTTGAGTTGAATCTTCTAAGACTGTGAGCCAAAATAAAACTTTCTTTGGCACAACTTGATTGCTGAAGAATAGATGGATGACAGACAGACAGACAGACAGACAGACAGACAAGAAGATGTGAGAGAGAAGAGAAAGAATCAAGAAGGCTTTTTATGATGTTCAAAATACATAAAACATACAATTACTACTGTAGTGGCCAGATGCTGCTTTTAAATTCTTGCTTTACAATAGTATCTTCAATAGTCAGTGAGGGCCTTTGAGTGGAAGATTGTGGGTTAGAATGTTCATGGAAGTGTCCCTGGAATCTGCTAACCACAAGACCATCACTGCATCACTTAAAACTCTTAGCCGTGTTTTTGTAAAATGAGATGCTTCTCACGTAAGATCACATACTTTGGAAATTATTGGCATTTCACCAACAATTGGGCTTTTCCATCCCCACTAGTTTTAGATTAATCATCATTTTAGATATTTTGACACTAGTGTGTCTTCAGGTTATGTTGACTTTCTATCACTATCACAAAATACTCATAGCAACCAAATTATACAAAAGAAAGTTTCTGTTAACTCATATTTTATGAGATTCAGCCCAAGTAATTGTTCCCATTGCTTCTAGGGATGGTTCAGGGTGTGTGGTAAAGAAAACCGAGCCCTGCAATGGCCTGGAGAGAAAACGGAGCTGATTCGCAATGTGTGCATGATACAAGGTAGAGCAATCCAACAATTAAAACATCTTAGGAGCTGGGCTTGGTGGCTGCTCAGGAGGCTGAGATCTGAGGATCGAGGTGCAAAGCCAGCCCGGGCACTAAAGCCTGTGAGACTCCTGTCTCCAGTTAACCACTAGAAAACCAGAAGGGGTGCTGTGGCTCCAGAGGCAGGGTGGTAGCCTTGAGCTGAAGAGCTCAGGGACAGCACCCAGGCTCAGAGTTCAATCCCAAGGACTGACAAAAAAATCTCACAAAGCGGGAAATCACTATAAATGACTTCACAAGGAAAACATACAATCCTCCAATCCACACAGCAAATCCTTAATCAGAGGAAATGGTGGTTCATGATTACTTCTGCGTAGTCATTCAATAATGCTATCAAGGCAAATTTTAGATTAATCTGAGTTATATCAAGGCATTAGATGAGAATCACCAACTGTTCCCCAAAAGCAGGTAAAGAAGACAAGGCACTGTACAGGCCTGCAGACTGTGCAATATGTAAATGGCACCTGATAGTTTTCTCTAAATTCTGCAACAAATACAATATAGAATCATTGAACTCATTAATTTCATTTTGTTCTTGCTCTAGTCATCAGAGATGCAGTTCTGCCCCCCCCAAAAATAAGTGGTTAATCATTCAAGGCATTCATTCTACAGAAAAGGAACCAAACCCTACTAGGTATTTGCCAATATTACATAGACAATTAGTCACAGAGAAAAGACAAGAATGGAAAACCCTGCCAACTAATTCCTTGTTTATTATTTAACTCCTGAGGAAAATCAATTCCTGTTGGCTACCTGGTGTGATATGTCAAAAAGGATTTCTCCACTCGAAACACACAGCCATTGGATTTGTTTGCCTGTGAACTATGTCATCATATATTTTATTATGTCAAATGTTAGTTGACACTAAAACTGTGTGCTCTGCTTGCTTGTTTGAAAAGTTTACTATTCCTATACACAGTGTTTAGCTAGGTATGGGGTAAGAGGGCATAGATGAATTTAGAAGAGGCTACAATTCTGCACAATACATATGCCGTAGTCAATAGGGTTTCTTATTATCTCTCTTTTCCACTTAGGCAAATGTACAGCATGTTTATAAAATAAGAAGACATAAATTTTTAAATTTTATTAGAATCTATGAATGATTTATCCTGCATTGACAAATCAGCTGCCTTTACATGGTATTTTGAGCCCTGTGCGATACAGTTCCTTATGACTAGGTGTAAGTTATATGGAACATAGCCACCTCTTGATTTCTAGTTATTGCAATATAGATGGTTTTTATGAAAATTAACACCGTACTTTGCCTTCTGTGATCATGACTGGGGCTGAGGGGAAGAGTAAATAGTGTTCAGCAAGTAAGATGTCGTCTGTGGACCCCCGTTCCAGTCGGTTCCTGTGCTGAGGGCTTAAGTCCCAGCTCTTGATACTGCTGAGAAGTGATTGGATCATGAGAGCACTAGACCGGTCAATGTGTTGACCCACTGGTGAGCTCGTGGTTGACTGTACTGTTTGGATATGGAGGCTGGTTTGGGGGGAGACCCTGGGGATGTGATTGTCTCTTGATCATCCCCTGTCTTGTTCTTTGGTGACTTACAGGAAGGGAAGGCCCTGACATGCTCCAGTTGCCATGGTAACCCACTCCATCCTGAGCCTGTACATGGAGCCAGCTGCCCTGGGACCTCTGCACTCATGTGCCACCTCTGCTTTAGACCGTCTCCTTCAGGCCTTAATCACAGTAATGGAAAACTCTAAAGACTAAGGAAAGACCTTAAACAAATCTAGGCAGAGATATGTGTTCATTTGTTTCTTTGTTGGGTTTGGGACATTTCCAAGTTTTGAGGAATGTGTGACTAGAATTGTTGTCTAAAGGCTTGTTCAATGGCTGGTTTCCACAGAAGATTTTTTTTCATGGGCCTTGAACTCTGAGCCTGGGCCTTGTCCCTGAGCTCTTCAGCTCTTCCGCCCTACCTTGAGCCACAGCACCACTTCCTGTTTTCTAAGGGTTGATTGGAGATAAGAGTCTCAGGTCCTTTTGTGCTAGGGCTGGCTTTGAACCTTGATCCTCAGACGTCAGCCTCCTGAGTAGCTAAGATTACAGGTGTGAGCCACAGCACCCAGCTCCATAGATTTTACCCACATATAATGACGTTCACAGGCCATACCATCCATGTGGTGAAAAGGAAGGGCAGGACTTGATTGAAAAACAGAACGCAGGATGCTTACAAAGACAGAAGAGAGAGCTGGTCTTTGGTTGTTTTGAATAGGTTAACTTAAGCAGTTTCTGATTGTGCCGTCTCCTGACCGAACCAGTGACCACTCGACCTCTGGAAGCCAGCGGTTCTGAGAACCGTAGCTGCGTCTTGCTACTTCCACAAGAAATGTCTATCAACCAATACAGACAGGAGTCGCTCTGATCTCTGATAATGGGGACCATTATCTCATCATGCCTCCCAAAGCCACAGGAACAGAGTGTGCCCTCATCACCCCGAGAATGGAAAATCTCAAGCAGGCACATTCTGTGAGACCTTGGATTAATCGGCACTCGAGATAGGTTCCATATTGTTACTTAGGGAAGGTTTGGAGGAAGGAATGAACAGAAATAGTCTTCATTGTGTAACAAGACACTCCAGGGTAGGAAAATGGCTCGTTAATCGGGAGAAACAAGTGAGTTAGACAATAGAGCAGTAGCCCTCTGCCCCTCATAACTATCTCACAGTGCACCATGCAAGACAGACCATGCACCTGGCAAGCATGAGCAGGTCCATTATTGCTTCATGAAAGAAAAATCATGGCTAGAGGCAAGATGACGGAAGCAACTTGTGATCTGAAAGAGTGGCCGGGGGGGGGGGGCGGAGGGGAAGCCCGTCAATGTGGTCAGCAGGATAAAAGGCACGGTGCGAGTTCATCACAGAGTTCAAGAACTCTCACCAGAGATGCATTGGATGGCATTGGTGATTGTGGGGATGATTGCAGAGGGTGCTTGTGTGCTTGTCAACAACTGGATACAGGGTTATCGGAAACTTTCAGGAGAGAATTCATAAATACTTTATGGGGGGAAAATGAATTATGTGAGAGTAAACTTCCAATCTCAGAGTATTCAAAAAGGGGAGACTTTTATAAACACAATATCATATATAATTACATATATTTTCTTATGTTCTTATGGAATCAGCAATCTTTACAGAAGGGGGGTATTAGTACACAGATTAGAATAAAATATTAAAATAAACTTAGCAGAAAGGTACAATTATATAGACAGGAGAAGCCACTTCTTGTGAACCTGATAGCTTTAAGAAAACATTAAATACATAATTACCTATATATTTTATGCTACAACTGGGTGTATATGACTGCAAAATTGGCCATTCCTTCAACAATCACTGGTAGATTTCCTATTTGTAATATACAGTATTTCTCTGTGTATATGGAATGACAGGCCAGTGTGCCCAGTATGGGTTGAGAAACCATTTTGCCAACTTTTCCTGCTCAAGTTGGCGTCAAATTATAATCTACTTATTCTCAGCCTGGGCCTGTTCTTAGAGGTAGGATTTGCATATTGCCATATTGAAAAACTCACAATTGTCTCTAAAGGGACAGTCATTTTAACCTGGTGCAGACTTTAAAAGTCCTATAGTAAGAAGGAATTAAAAATTAATCTTAAAATCAAAAAGGTACATGAGGTCAGTCTTCTCATTCACCTATAAAAGAGTTGAAGCATGTTTTTGAGTGGCTGTAGATGGAGCAGGAGAAATTAAACAATTCAACTCAGCTCTGAGAACTAGAAATTGACAATATCAATCTTGAAGTTATATCTTTCCACTCCCAAATCCCCCAGTTAGCTTCAGTTAATCTGCCCTGTTGGCAAACTTGCTGACAGCATATAACAAAAACTGAGAATTGCCTAAAAAAGGAAGAAAGAAAGAAAAAAAGTAAACAACAGCAGCAAAAACGGTCCAGGTGAGTTAGTGTCCCCAGGTTGTCTCTTAAAAGGAGGAAGTTGGTTTGTAAGTTTTTCCATATTCTTTCTAGATGTTTGTAACTTAGAAAATCGCCTTCTCTGTGGTTTGCCAAGTGAAGTTCTCTCACCATCACTAGTGAGTGTAGCTGCCACTGAATTGCGTGTAAGCATTTGAACTACACATGTTGTCAGGTCAGTCCAGAGTTTATATGGACAGAGTCATGTAGAGTTGAACTCCTCTCCTTTGTTTTCCAGTCCAAGTGTCCACAAACCCAACACCAACTAGCTTATAGACATGCTGCCCTGAAGTTAACATTGGTAGAGTTTCATCATTTGCCTTAGGCTTTCAGTATCCCTAGCCACTCTAATGTGTCCACGTACCCCTTTGCTCTTTCACTCATGGAAACATAGCTTCTGTAGCACTCATATTTTATCATCGTTTTATCTAAGAGTAACCCCACAGCGCCAACATTTCACAATGCTCCTTGTTGTAAAATACCAGTGGCTCCTGGTATTGTGTTTGTGGCTATCTGCCCTGTGTCCTTACTGAGGTGTCCTCCATAGGGGTCTGATTTATGCTGTCTCTGCTCAGAAAGCACTATACACATTCTGTTTCTTAGCAACTCACCTCATCAACAGTTATTTTGGTTAATTGTTTGAATCCCCTGTGTAGACATTGATATTGAAGATTCCTAGACTGTCTGATTCCATCTACTGAATATTCTTAGTTTGCATTGCAACCGTGGGATAAATTGCACCTAGATTCTCAAGTTCATATGTTGAAGATCCAGTCTGCGGTACCTCAGTTTTAACAGAGGCAACTAAATTTGAAAGGTTGAAAGTCCTCTCTTACTGATGTTCTTACAAGAAGACTTTTGGGAACAGATATGCAGGGAACACAGAGGATGTCCAAGACAAAAGAAGATGGATCACCTGCTAAAAGCCACCACCTCAGGAGAAGGCTGTCCTGCAGGCCTTTGCTTGAGATCTTCCTGATCCAGAGCTGTGAGAACAGGTGTGTCTGTTGTCATTTTACCTCACTAGTGTTGCTTTGCCATGGTGACCAACAGCATGCCACAGTACCAGCTGCTCTTTCAGATCACAACCAGCTCAAGTTACAACTCTACCTACTACCCCTCATCCAGCAAGAAGACACTAGCTGTCTGGCAATGCTTTCTTTACTGTCCTCTCTTTCCTCCTGTGTGGGCCCTTGTGTTTCCTGATACTAGATTCTCTGTGAAGGAGATAAAAGGGAGTGCTCTTGAAGGAGGACTCATGTCCTGAGGAGAGCCACACTTCCCGTGGGATAGCTCACACTTCCCGTGGGATAACTCACACTTCCGTGGGATAACTCACACTTCCCGTGGGATAACTCACACTTCCCGTGGGATAGCCACACTTCCCGTGGGATAACTCACACTTCCCGTGGGATAGCCACACTTCCCGTGGGATAACTCATACTTCCCGTGGGATAACTCACACTTCCCGTGGGATAACTCACACTTCCCGTGGGATAGCCCACACTTCCCGTGGGATAACTCACACTTCCCGTGGGGTAGCCCACACTTCCCGTGGGGTAGCCCACACTTCCTAGGAGACGACCCGATGCACTTCCTGTGTGATCTCCCCTGCTTTCCACCCGGCAGCCCACACTTCCTGTGTGTTAACCTCAGACACAGGATGCATAACACCGCTCTCCTGACTCACCAGATCAGAGGCCTGGTGAGGGCCACGCGGACTCCTGTGAGCGCGGTCGGACACTGACACTGTCTGCAGTGGGGGACTGAGCCCGCAGCCTGGGACCAGAGATGCTCACTGCAGCAGCTCCCACTCCCACAAGCCTTACACTTGAGGACACCAACGTGAGCCACAAACCCCGCCTTCCCTACTCA
This sequence comes from Megascapheus bottae, assembly GCF_031878675.1. Taxonomy (NCBI): domain Eukaryota; kingdom Metazoa; phylum Chordata; class Mammalia; order Rodentia; family Geomyidae; genus Megascapheus; species Megascapheus bottae. The sequence continues at coordinate 41,774,690 of NC_143528.1, forward strand.
GCCAACAACACTGCATCCCAGTCTTGATCAGGGTCTCAGAGCTTCATTCGTCAGACGGCCCCCCTTCCCAAGCACGGCAAGCATGGTTTCTCTCTGAGCTCAGAGCACAACGCATTCTGCCCCGTCATTCCCAATGCTAGATTCTTAACACTGACTACAGATTAGGAAATATTCTCGATGATGGAACACAGAGAAGAAACACCGATAGTAATAATAGAATTACTGGCTTGTCTTCATTTTAATTAATTCCTTATCTATCTACTCACTAGCCCAGGGTTTCTTAAGTACTGATGTCTTAGGTCATATTTATTTATTTATTTATTTACTTATTTCCTTTCCTGGTGCTTGAACTCAGGGCCCAAGCACTTGTCCTCAAGGCCAAGCACTTGTCCTCAGGCTTTCTCAAGGCGGAGCCACAGCACCACTTCTGGCTTTTTCTATGTATGTGGTACGTAGGAATCGAACCCAGGTCTTTGTGCGTGCTAGACAAGCACTCTACCACTGGGCCAAACTCCTGGCCCTCATATTTATTTTTTATCTTGATTTTTTTCCTCTTTGACATTGCTTTTTAAAATTCAGTGATTCTGAAACCCAGTGGATACCAGGTGGTACGCAACAATTACAAGTGTGAACTTCGATGGGTCCAGGAACTACCAGACTGTGATCTGGAGCTGTGGTACGGATTTAAGTTCTCTGGCAGTGTGTGAGCCTTGTCAAGCTCTTGCACTGTGAGTGTGCTGCATTTTTGCTATTATGACAGATGCATACTGGTATCTTTCGGTTGTTTTAATTTGCATTTTATAATAACTAAGTGAGCTTTGCAATATGTTCATTAGCCACCCATGTATCTTCTTTTGTATAATGTCTGCTCAAATATTTACACTTTCATTTCAACTGACTTCCTTTGACACTTTGAGTTCTATGAGTTTTACATATAACTCCACTGTCAGATGTATTTATTATGAAAATTTATCTTACGCTGTGGTTTGCATTTCACTTTCATTACATTGCTTTGCAGGAACAAATGTTTCTAATTTTTATGTAATTCACATCATCAGTGATTTCTCCAGCAATTCATGTCTTCTCTCCTTCTTTTTTATTCCATCTTGAAATATTTTCAAAACAGGTGCGAAGACTTTTCTTCATAGGCTTCTACTCAAATAGTCACCATTTTTAACTTTTCAATTTAGGTTGAAGATCTAATTTTTTCGCAAGATCTTTATTAGAACAGTTGTAATTTCAACTTTTCATTCTGGTGTTGTGTGTATTTTCATATCAGTTTAAGAGTGAGCTGGATAATGTCTACCAAGCCTGTCTCTTCAGTGATGGCCAAAGCTCTGTAGGTACGTTTGCAGATAGATAACATGTTGTCAGAATTACAGCTACCCGTTTCTGGTCAGACCTTCTCTGCATTCACAATGGCATGGTGGACCTTTTCCTCACCACTCTCCATGTAAGAGGAAGGGAGATAAATTGTGAGAGTCAGTGTGGAGTGGAGACCTCTGTAAAGTGCCTGCCTCCATGACGGGAGGACACAGAATGTGGGCTCCTGAGATGTCTCCTTGGTGCCTGTGCTGTGGAGGGCTTGGAACCATTCTGAGCGCCTCTCGCCCTCCACCTTCAATGTCCTCCTGAGTAACTGAACCAAAAGATGCGGAAGCTGTCTGCGACCAATCACCGCGTCACAGGAACCTCTGTTAAACGTCGTGCCACATCACCTTCATTATTCAGAAAGACTCGATTGCAGTGGTCAGAAAATCTGAAATAAAAGGCAACATGAAGATAAAGGATGAGTTTGAGGACGCTATGAACAAAGCTCAGGAAATGCCGCCTTTAGGACAGCTGGGCGTCGGTTTGTAAAGAATAGCCCTGGGGAATCTCAGGATGTGGCGGCTTTCCTTCCCCTCTCTCCATGCAGGGTTAGGTCTCAGTCTTTCCCCTACCGACAAGTCATCTAGAAAGCTGGCTTTAGGAGAGCTTCTAGTCCAGCTGAGGCTCCCGGTTTCAGTGAGTGAGGCCAAGGAGAGGGTTGATCTGACGCCCATTCTACAGAACACAATCCCAGCCAGAGGCAAACAACCCGTTCCACACAGCAGAAGCCAATGGAATCCGACAGTAGAAGAAACATTTCCCTGCAGTGGGATTTACTCTCTGAAAGGCAGACCCACGAGGGGCCATTATCACTCCATTTCTCTCCATTTAAACGCTTGCCATCAGCTCAGGGCCTCAGTCCGTGGATCTCATGAATTACCTCACAGAGATCTCTGGCTTACCTTTTGGATTTCTTTTAGGTGATTTGCAAGTTCCTGGGTTGTTTTCTCTGAGTGTGAAGATCTCCAGGTGAGTGTGAACAATAGATTTGTCTTCTCACAAGGTCTGGACAGATGCAGCAGAACTGAAAAAAGGATGGGCAGGAAAAGGTCAACAGTAGAAGCTCCAGCTAGCAAGGAGGCCAAACAACAGCCTCCTAAACTTAGTAGAGGAAAATAGGTCGTCAGGGGGGAAATAGTGAGGCTAAGGCAGGGGCCTTGTGAACTGGAATGGAGATAGCAAACCACAGAGATCACCACCACAGCTACAAAAGCCAAATGACCACAGGATGTCTAATTCCTGCCTGCTCCCCTTTGTGTGCTGGGGTTTAGGGAATCATTTCTAAGTGCCACCATTGCATAATTTTAATCTTTTCACCAGAAACACCATGGAGTCAGAATCCTCTTCTTTTTTGATGTATAATTTTTAAAGGTGGGGTTAGCCCAGATGGTGTCATTTTGACTGACTTGACAGCTGTAAGTTTCAAACGTGATAAAGTTGTAGAGAACATGCTTATTATAAACTCCTGAAAGCAATGTCGTTAGCACTGAGAAATTCACCTTCTGGAGAAGGATTGCAATCTTCTCAGATGTCTTCCACAGGAGCATTCTCAACTGTCATCACTTCCTAACGAATCCCACAGAGTTTTCTGCCTCGCAGCTGAACATGAGAGTGAGGCCAGCGGCAGGAGCAGTGATATGTCCCCGTGTAGAGATGATAAATCATCTAAGCTTCTTCTCATATGGGCACTTCAGTATTTGGGCAATCCCACAACGTGCATAGGAAGCAGTGTGTCAGATGCTTAGCCCCCAAAACTGTTTCCCTAAAATAAAATAATGCCATTGAGGAACTACAACTTTCAAATAAAGCTACACGACTGTCATTAGTTTTGAAGTTAAGTAGAAATGATAAAACATTATGCAAACAAGTTCTCATAGTATATGTATATAGCTAGCCAGGGAAACAAGATAGAGTGAGAAAGAAAAAAAAATCAAGGAACAGAAAAGTTATTTACAAGTAGCACATTTTAGAATCTGCAATTCATTCTCAGCTTAGTCATCCCCAAAATGTGAATATCGATAGCATCCATAGAAATGGGAATTCAAGAGAAATTCATCTCAGTTACAGAAGCCAGTCTTATCTGACATGGGTTTAAAATGATCAAAGTGAATTTTTAAGGGGTATAATCATTGACAAGTTATTTCAGGGTGGATGTTTTCACAATTGTTTATTTTTTATTTTGTTTCTTAAATTTCAGTAGCTTAAACAACATATCTTGAACAACAAAATAGCACAATTTAACTGGGAGATACAACTTTCCTAAACGTCCTTACGAAACCACAGCTTGTTAAGTGCTGCCTTTGAATTCCAATCTCACAGATAGCTTCTCAGGAAAAGTGCTAAATAGGCAAGAAATCATACACATCTTTGTCATATTCAGGATTTACACTTGGTAAAGACACACTGTTAATGTCCTCTTAGGAAGAGATATCAACTTTAGGATGGAACACAAAACACATTCTCAAGTTACAACAAGCACATATTCTTTTAAAAGACGTCATACACTGGACCTTATCAAATGTACTTGTAATCCTGTTATACACTGTTGTACATAGGTTTCCAAATATAGTATTGATTTTGCTATGTTGGATAATTTAAATCTCTTTTAAACATTTGTATTATTTACTGGAAGTGTACTGGTTATTAATCTTTGCACCTTATGGCAAAAACTCCTAACAAACTGTTGAGTTGGATGCAGGGGAAAAAAAACTACAATGTGAAAACAAAACACAAATTTACAAGATGTGCTTCTTCAACCAATCAAAATCTTCTACATTTGTCAGTAGCTGTGACAGTCACATTGTAAGGAAATTCAGCCAATCAGAGCTTAGCAGCATCTCATATAACTGCTAGACTCAAGAATTTAAATTCATAACTAAGTAGAAAGCAAAGGAGAGTCCAACTTTTCTAAACTATGAATGCATAAAATAAATATTAAGAGAAATAATTCCTTTTTGATGACTGACACATTGCTATATCCACCAAAAATTCCACGAACTAGTGGAAATATAGACAGTTATTAGAATGTGTATAGAAGATATTTACAATGATTTAAACTAAGACATCTAAGACATCTGTTTATAGTTGAGCTCAAAGAATTCCTGAGAAAATCATGCATATTGACCAGGTGTTCCTGTTCATAATACAGAGGTAGGGGTTTTCTGTCTAGCATGTATGATTTAGGCATTCATTCCTCAATCCTCCTACCAGGAAGAAGCCTTCTTAGTTCTTGCAAGATAAGTACAATAGCACAGCTCACTACTATCTGATCCTGAATTAGAGGCAGAGGCGGCCATGCACAAAGGACAGCTTGATAGAGCAGCTTTCCAGCAGCAGAAACCTATGTGCCAGGGTGGAAAATGTGAACTTTGGTTGATGAATTGCCAAAGGCTTGGTGTGGACAGGTCTCAGAGACCCCAGAGAGCCCAGTTGTGGGGCAGGTTTGGAGGGCACCACAATCTTGTCAGATGTACCAGCCGAAGCTAGATGACTAAGAGCTCACAATGATGATGAGAGTACAGTCCTTTCAGTCTCTTGTATGCGAGAGAACAGTAACCTTTGAAATATGCCAGAGTGCTCTGTTCTGCTAACAAGCCAGACCTGGAGAAGAAACCAGAACAGCTTAGCATGCTGTGGCTATATCATGGTCACACTGAGCTGGGATAAAGAAACCGTGAACTGCAGCCAGTTCTGGCATTTTTATGTGAAGGCTGGAAATAAAATGCTGGAACAAGCCAGGGGCATAGTCACACTGGAACAGTGAGGAGACAGCAGAAGCTCTGCGTGTTCCTGCTTCTATGTAGCTGCCACCTCAATAACCAAGCTCCTCAAAAAAAAAAGCAAAAACCATTGCAAAGAGAGGACTATAAACATAAAACTGAATAGTTATAAGTTTGTAAAAAAAAAACCCTAAAATCAGGAGAAGACAAAAACAAGGACATCAAAGAAATATCTACTCCCTGATATTACAGCTACATAACAACTAGTAGAACACAATCTCTCATAGCAACCACTTATTTACCAAAGTTCCTTATCTCCAGTACAACATTGCATATGTTTAAAAAAAAAGAGGAAAAGTGGGCTAAATATTTTTAAATGAGAGGTATAGAAGGCAGAAATGTTGAAATTATAAGATTAAATTTTGAAAAAGAGACATTTCACTAAGGGTTATTCTACTTGGTTATTCTACAAGAGCAGATAAGTAAGGTAAGCAGAAGAAAAGGAGCCCAAGGGATGAATCAAAAAGTAAATGCCGGAAATGAAATACATACATCAGAACCAGAATGCCTTGGATGAGAATATCAATAGACTCCGTAGAGAAAAGAGAAGCCCAGTATACTTGTGATGGATGTCTACCGAAACTTCAAGCTTGGAATCAAGAAGAAAAATGACTGGAGAAAAAGAGAAAGCCTCCAAGAACTGTGGAGGGACAGAACTATGGCCTACTTACCATGAGAATGTGACAACACAAGGAAAGGAACAAAGACGGGAGATTCAAGCCACTAATAGTTGAGATTCTTGGCAGACACAGTGGTTCAGCTTAAAGCTTTGCTTTGCTGGAGACAGACTATGAGGGATCAAATTTAAGACCAATCTGGACAAAAAATAACAATAAAATGGATAAATTACAAGATTTCATCTCAACCAGTTGCTAGGCACAGTGGCATGCAGCCACAGTATCCCGGCCTCCCCAGTGCAGGGAAGAATAAATAAATAGATTGAAGTCTAAGCTAGACTCAGAGTACCTACCCAGCAAATACAAAGACCGCACTGGCCCTGGGTTCAAAGCCTAGCATCTGAAATAAGCAAGCAAACAAATAATCAAGCTAATTAATTAATTAATTAGTATCTGAGGTTTTACCCAAACCAGTGATGGCTCCAAACAGAAACTGGAGTGTCTCAGGGAGCCACAAATGGAATAAAAGCCACAAATATTCACCTATACATTGCATACAAAAGAAATCAATGAAAATAAATGAAGCAACATCAAACAAACCTTTGAATACAGAGAAACCAGATGAGAAGGGCCAGGAACTTCTCTTGAAAACTCTGCAGTTAGGGGTGGAGAAAATGTGTCTCCTTGAATGGGACAGAGCCACAGTCCAGCAGCCAGAAGATTACCTGGAATTGCAAAGAGGAAGCTTTAGAAAGAAAAACAAACATGCAAGTATCTGCAACCAGGAGAATTTTATTGTAAGCAAATTATTATAGAAGTGCTTCTGAAGAACAAACTAGAGAATAATCCAAACTAGAAACCTGGCCCAGATTTCACAAAAATGCAAAAATGCAGGTTCACAGAGAGCCTGGAAGCTGATCTGAAGGCGGGCAAGCTGACAACGGTGACGCCAAAGCTCCGCTGCAGGCTGCCAGGGTGTCAGAGGGTTGCCTGGCCAAAGCCACGGGCGAGGGTACAAGAAAGCCTATGTGTAATCGACCGACAAGAAAACCAACTCAAAGGAAACTGTCCACTGATGACGCTGTATCTGGCAAAATACATATTTGTTTCTCCAAAAGCGAATGAAAACACAAACGTTCAGAAGAGAGGTAAAGTAGCGGAAGATTCTCACAGGCAGGTTTGCCATCCGGGTTGAACTGAAAAGGCACTGGAGAGGAGCTCAATGCTGTTGGAGATGTACGGATATCTTAGGTAGAAGCATATATGCTAAGCAGGTATGAAGACTGACATTAATGTAGTCTTAGTTTGTAAGGCAACTTTTATGACCTATAGAAATTAAAATAAAAATATGATAAAAGCAATAATAACACTGTCACGGGGCGCATAATCTACAACCATGTAATCGGTTGTATGAATAACAGAAAAGTCTGAGGAGAATGGAAATGGTGACACGTTCTTGAAACCTCAGCATTCAGTAGAACTGGAAATTTAAGGCCAGTCAGAGCTACACAGCAAGTTAAAGTTTATCCATTGAATATTCTGGTGACAAATTAATCATCATTTTGTGGTTCCATGAGAAACACCCTATACTAACTGAAAAGGTAATGCATTGAGATATAGATTAAACTAAAAAGATAACAGACTGAGCTATAGATAAAACAAGGATGAAATCCAGAATCCAAAAATCTTCTAACCACAATAAAAGGTTAGAAAAGAAAATGAAGGTCAAAGCATTCTGCAAGGCCTAGACCATACTAATAGAGAAATACTGCAGAAGTTCCTCCTTCTAGAAGCTCCTCCACGGACCTGTGGCGGGGGAGAGGGGTACAAGAACATGACCAGCAGGAGTCACAGAGGCATGGTAAATGATGTTCAAAGTGTCAGTCCATTGAAACCGTTTAAAATGTCATCAGAGTCACGAAACATCTGAAGCAATCATTGAAGGAAAGCATTAAAAGGCAATGCTAGAATAATTTGATACTTCTTTATGTCGATGTCAAAACTGAGTAGAGCCACACCACACAAGATCAATAAGGAAACAGAGGAAAATAAGGTTTTCAATAGTGCACATGGCAGAATCTCCCACATTAGGCTAAAAAAAAATACAAGTCTTCATACACATAGAATCCTATGACACAATGGGTATCATCTAATTTGTTGTTTCTATTCACAACAGAAGGTGAATGAAATTCTAAAACAGTAAGAGAATGGAGGAAATCCACACACATGGGAATAAAAATACTCTCGATTGAAACAATGAGTTAACTTAGGAATCACAAGAGAAATTAGAAAATACCTACAGTGAACTGAAAGTATAGCACTCCATGAGTTGTGAGATATGAAGACGAGTCCTATGAGGAAACTTACAGGCGTGAGTGTATAATTCTCAAAGAGCTAAATAAAGCCTCTCACTTAGCTTTACACTAGAAAAAGAAGAACAAACACAACACAAATAGGTATTCAAATGGAGACAAACATGAAAGCACAGCAGAACAGGCCAGAAACTCTGAAGAAATCTCTGAAGCACTTTTTGTTGTTGTTGCTTACAAACTCTATGCTATAGTCGTATAAATGAATTATAAAATGTGTCCCTGGGGTTTCTCCTTTGGGATTGTAAATCAACAGAGTGAATAGAATAGATAGTAATATAAGATTAGATGGATACTTACCAAAGGCATCACCTCAGGTATATTTTTGTACACCATAAAGCAACATTTTAAAACAAAAGTAAACCTAAGGAAAACGTGACTGACTGCAGTCAATTAACAAATTTATCTGAGAGCACAATAAGAAGCGACAGGCTTCCAGACTATAAATAATTCCAAGGCTTCCTCTAATTAGCACCACCACCAAGCTCGGTCACACGCTACAGGGATGACCTAGGGTTTGCAGAAGTTCTGAGAGAAAGGAGAAGATAGCCTATGAGCACCCTGGAAGGCCGAGGTCGCAGTCAGCATGCACAGAGAGGAGCACAGGGGCCAGGCTAGGTCAGAGGGATGGACAGCCTGCCTGTCTCATCTCAGCATTCCCACACAACACGCCCACTGCCTCTCCCCTGACCGCGGCCCCGGGACTCGAGCACTAGGTTAGAGCCGTCTCATGCCTTCTGTGGCCGTTTCTTCTCCTCTTCAGATGTGGAACGCTTTGCTTCTGAAGGATAGGATTTGTGCATGTTGACATTTCATGTATTTTGTCTACCCTTGTGCTTATTTCGGATGAGAGGTTACAAAGATTGACATCTCCCTGCCAATTAGAATGAACCAAACTCGCAGTCACGAATCGTAAGGCTGTGGGAGCTGCTGGGAGGACTAGAAGAGAGGCAGGTGTGTGCCCAGGAGTGCACTGAGACAGGAAGCAAGGCCAGGTCCCCAGAGTGAAGGACTGAGACACAGGCCAGTGGAGGAGTTAGGGAGCAGGAGCAGGAGATATGTCTACCCCAGAAGAACTTCTAGTTGAAGAGCAGGACACCTGCTCTGGCGGCCAGAGGCGTCTGCATGGAAACAGTCCCCTCCATCCTCAAATGGAAGAGACTCGCAATGGCCTCTCCCAGGCAACAGGTCTTCTCTAGGAGCGTTCACGTTTACTGGTGTGTGCGTGCTTCATTCTCCTCTTTTCCAGGTTGTTTTCAGTTCTTTTCTGCCTCGGTTTCCTGTAATAATATTCAAAACCTTTCCTTTCTCTGTCTTGCTCTTACTTTACCATATAGAAATAATTTTCAAACCTGTGACTTTTTATGAGCCCTTTGGTGCAGGAAAATGTTACTGGAGTGGTTTGTAGGTTTATGATTTCTCCCCCAAATCATTTCACAGTTTAGCAGTATCTATGTACAGGTATTCTATTTCAGCCTTGAGTTTCCTTTGTACGACAACACTAAGCTACACCCAAATGTCACAAAACGAATGGCATTTCCTTCCTGCTCCGCCTCATCAAAAGACACACCAGAGGATCTCACTTACCTCCAAAATAATGATTTTGTGGTCATTTCTCCTCAGAGTCATTGCTCGTCTCTGCTATTCTCGCCACTAACAATGTGAGTATGCATTGTGCCTTTTCTTTTCCACATTTTTATAGAGAAATGCTCTTTTCTCCTGCTTTTCTAAACTGGCCTTAACAAGCTCTGTGTAGAAATACCTGTGTGATGTTTACCTTGTCCTTGTGATTTGCTGCAGCCTCTGAAAATATTTTAAATCGTCTTAGCGACTCAGGTCCATTGTGTGTATAAACCTTTATTGAACAAAGTGAGATTGGGCTCCTTTAAAATTGAGGACTTATTTGTGTGGCACCTTCTATCTGTTTGGAATGCATTGTCTCTTCACAAATTCCTTTTCCTCACCGCACCCCCCCCCCCAAACTCAGGAAGATACAATTTAAACTTTCTGGTCCATTGCTTTAAGGCCCTATTTTCTTAATATGAAATGCAACTGAACATTAAAAGTGACTTTATTGACCATGTCTGACCTAGATTACTGAACAGTCCCACCCTCTGCCTCCTCCCGGTCCCGCCAGCCCGTTGCAGAAGCTGATATTCTTCCAGGAGGATGGCAGGCTGCTCTCACCAGAGCAGGCCTGACCTGCACTCTAATACCCAAGTGTCTCCCTGCAAGCATGTGCTTATTTTACCACTTAGTTACTGCATTTTTAATTTTGTGATCTTTTATAAAGCTATGCCTAAGCCATTTCTGCCCATCATTTCTCTTTGTTCCTCTCCAGGAACGGTGGATGGAGGAGCTCTGTGGCAGAGCCTCAGGTGGCCCTGCCATCCACTCCTCAAACCTCTACCAGCACAGAGCCCCAGTCTCTTCTGACAGCAGGCCGCAGCCGGCCCCAGGGTGGAAGGGGCCTGGGCCCAGGGTTTGCAGTGGACGTGGAAGTCCCTCCCATAAAGAACCAAAGCACTTGCATTTAACTTCCTCGCTCTCCTCCATGTGTCTCATGTCACATGTACACACGTTCTAGTAACTAACGCAGCACTCACTAACTTATAAAATGTCGTTGTCATACTGCAGCCTCTGGAAAAGAATGACCAGGAAATCGGTCCATTCCAGGTTCCTGGACATGCTGTTTTCCCACCTACAGTTGGTCTGCCATTGGTGGAAACATCCAGTGATGGGTCTGGACTTCAGATACAGGGAAATCCATCCTTCAGGATACCGGGCCATGAGGGGGCATTTTTTTCAGCCCTGTACAATAGCATGTAAGTTCATGACTAGAAATTTAGGGCAAGGTCCTGAGTTCAGGTAAGTGGACTTTTCTCCTCACTCTAGGGGTAGAAAAGTACCGTGGCTGATTAAGGACAGACATTTGGTGGAAGTCATGCCAGCACAGAAGTTCTTGTCTCCAGGACTGTGAAGAAAATCCTGTTAGGCACAAAGTGCCCACAAGTTACCAGTGGAAAATAAGTTAAAAGAAGTGTATTCATGACCTGGCTTACATAACTGTAAGCCCTCAGTACTTCACTGTTTCCATAGCAAGAAAAGAAATTGTACAAAGGTATTGGTGTACCATGGCTGATAGTTAATATTGCTGAAATGAAGTTCTTAACCCAGGAACTTTTTAAAGTATGCCTTTATGTCCTGCTCTCGGATTCCGTCCTGCCCAGGTATAACCATCACTGTCACAGAAATCCACACACACACACACACACACACACACACACACACACACACACCCCTTTCCACCCTGTCCCTCAGTATGGTAAGACATACTTGATCACCTATTCTAATAGGTGAGCACGTAATTTTATTACTCCGTAAATATCTGAACAGGACTTTAAAGATATAATTCGTACATGTTCAGCTTATGAATTTTCTAAAATCCTCTTTAGTTGCCTTATGTTTATAATTGTCTTCTTAGATGCCCCCTCGCTGAGGTTTATGTCGAGTGATGATTTCCCGTGCTTAGCTCCTTAAAGGGAACAGATGGCCCATGTTTGATGTCACTTGGCTTAAGTAAAACAAAAGCAAGCTGGAGGAGCTCAATGTCTTAACGTCGTGAGTAGTGGCACCCAAATTCCTCATTCATACCTTTGCAGAATTGTGCCGGATGAAAAGTCAGTTTGTGGCTATGAGCATTCAGAACGAATCGTTTGTCTTGTCGTCTCGGAACAGAGCTGGAAAGCCTGCATCGGCCCACAGACAGGCGGGAATTCCTGCCTGATTCATTAGGACACTCAAGAAGCCCCTTCCCTTACTGCACTCAAGACTGATCTCTTAAAGAATGTGGTGATTACTTTTCCAGCTCCTACGAGGTCTTATTTCAGCCAAAAGAAATGAGCAATTATTGACACTTTCATTTTCCAAGGATACCAATTTTATCTATCCAATTTTTTCACCCAGAAAATCAAGCTCTCTAAATAAATGCAAATTAGAGATGACAAAGATGTTTATTCTGTGAGCACAGAAAGCCCTCTTGGGACTGGAACCCTTGCATGTCACCTCCCGGTCCGTGACCAGTGGCCCTGCATCCATCATGAGCCACTTGTGCATCCGTGACCTCTGCTTCCCAGAAGAGCTCAGCCCGCAGGCATTGGAAGGGTGTGAGAACCCGTCCAACGCTGCCAGCTCTCAGGCTTAGTTTTAATCACTGGTAATGAAGGCGACGATTTAGGGGGTGGAAAGTGAGTATTAGAAAGAACGACTAGACTCTTCATGAGTTTCAGAACTGATTTCCACAGAAGCTCACTCTTAAGTCTCAATGGGTCTACATAATTCCATGTTTGGAAATTACCCCTGAGAAGAAAAAGAGATTTAATGAAAAAAATTCTGCGAACTTAAGCCATAATTAAGCTTTGTCTCTTCTTTTTCTCTAATAGCTCTAAAACTTTAGCACTGCCCACCACTCAGATTCTAGAACTGCACCAGACTGCTGCCGAGTTAGAACGCTCATACTCTGCTCCCCAACTGCAAACTTCTTATTTTTTTCCAGTCCTGGGCTTGAGCTCAGGGCCTGAGCACTGTCCTTGAGCTTTCTCAAGGCTAGAGCTCTATCACTTGAGCCACAGCACCACTTCCGGATTTTTTCCACGTATGTGGTACTGAGGAATCAAACCCAAGTCTTCGTGCATGCTAGGCAAGCACTCTACCACTAGGCCAAACTCCTGGCCCCCAAGTGCAAACTTCTTGATATGGGTAACAGTTGGTTACCCAGAGACTTTGGAGATATATAGACAGGCAACAAGAGAAGTGAGAATTACCAAATGGAAGCTCTCATTACTGACTTTTATAGCCTAAAAGATCTCTTACAAATGTCTTTTGTTTAGATGGCAAAAGATATCTAAACATTGAACCTAAGACCAGAGCTGAGGAAAGAAAATGAATGGAAAGATATTTTACTTTAATGACTAAAACTTCAGCAAATGAAGAACAGGAAAAGAGCCACAAAAGTCCGATGTCTGCCTAGTGAACTCTTGCTATATCCATAGTAAGTCTCAACTTTTCATGTCAGAGTGACAAGTGTTGTCTTGAAAACTGGTCACAGAATGCTCCATTGGCTTTTACTCATTATATGTTGACCTCAAAGTATGAAAATACTTTGTGTTTAGTTAGTCATATAAATCAATAATGGAGCAATTATAAATGACTGCATTTCTATCCACTGGCATTTATTGTATTATGTTTCAGCTTAAATTTGGGAGAAAATATTAGTTCCCTTTGTCTTTCTTGCTTAGTATCTAAGTTGTGAAATCAAACTCTATTTCATCCTTCTGGTGAGAAAAAGTTTCATTTGCACAAATATGAAATAAAGAGCTCAAGATGAAAATATAGTGTACTCAAAATAAAGCTATATCACATGTAGTGCACATGCATAAATATATATTTCTATACATATTTAACATATATGAAAGAATCTTTGGAAAAATAATAGGTGATTATTTTTAACAACATCAAGAGAGAATGAGGAATTCAAATGCAAGAATCCAAATGTAATGGAGTAGCAGCCCCATGGTAAGATCTGGGTTTGTGTCCTAATTTCTGTGAATTTTTCATGAAGCAATATAATCTATTTAATTTCCATACACTTCTGTAGAAAGACTACAATACATCCACATCGTGCAATTAAAATAGGATTAAGTCAAAATAATAAATAAGGCTATATACATGACATTGGTCTGGAAAATGATTTCTAAACAACAGAATTGGAAACAGACGAATGCTATAAAAGCAGTTAGGTTAAGAAATTTAATTAACTGGGGTGCATCATAGATATAATTTAAGAGACAATACACATTAACTTCCTTATAAAACTATGGGTAGAGATTATGATATACATATTAATTCTAGGAAATAGTACATGTATATATATATATATGTTATATGTATTAACCTACCAACAATTTTAACTGGAGGACAGACATTCAGCAACATCCAAATATAAACACCAGTGAATTAAAACATAGATAGCTTAAGAGCAAAAAAGGGACTTTTTAATTTAAAAATTAAAAATTTTATGAATAAAACATCCAATGCAAATGGTAGCTACAATATATTATTAGTGAAATGAATTTCAAGAAAGGTAATCAGGTAGTAATGAGTGATCTCATCAAGAGAGAGATTTCATTGCTGAGAAATGCATAAGCAAAACAGAAGAGGTTAACCCTGAAGAGAAAACTCCCATAACGAGAAAAATGGAATAATTTGCCAAATGTGAATTCTGGAGGATTATTTACAAAATTCATGTTTAGTAGAGGAGGCTGTATGGATCTCAGTTGGTTAATATAAAGATTTTTTTTTTCCTTCTGTGGATCATGGGGCTTGATCTCGGCCTGGGCGCTGTCCCTGTGCTCTTCAGCTCAAGGCTACCACCCTACCCTTGAGCCAAGCCCCACTTCCCATTTCCTAGAGTTTAATTGGAGGTAAGAGTCTCAGGATGTTTTGTTCTAGGGTTGGTTTTGAACCTTGGTCCTCAGATCTCAGCCTCCTGAGTAGCAAGGATTATAGGCATAAGCCACTACACCTGACTAATATACAGATTTTGACTATGTCTTTTTTTTTTTGCCAGTCCTGGGCTTGAGCTCAGGGCCTGAGCAGTGTCCTTGGACTTTCTCAAGGCTAGAGCTCTACCACTTGAGCCTCAGCACCACTTCCAGCTTTTTTGTATGTATGTGGTACCGAGGAATCGAACCCGGGTCTTCATGCATGCTAGGCAAGCACTTTAACCACTAGGCCAAACTCCCGGTCCCTGACTATGTCTTTTTATACAGAAGATCAGAATTGCTAATGGATAAATTAAAGTGAGCCTTTTCAACAGGATAGAAGGTGTTTCTTTTGTGGAGCATATAATCAAATCTATGGCATAGCTCACATCGATTGGAACAAACATGCATTCAAATATTCCTTTCCGCAAAAGTAGGAAGATGACAGAGTCTCTGAGGGAAATCATCCCACTCATCATAATGTGTGTGTGTGTGTGTGTGCTTGTGTGTACGTGCGCGTCCAAGTGTTTCAGAGTGCTATCACTTGAGCCGCAGCACCACGTCCAGCTTTTTCTGAGAAGGTTGCTGGAGATAAGATTCTCCATGCACAGACTGGCATCAACTGAATCCTCAGACCTCAGCCTCCAGTAGCCAGGGTTACATCCGCAATCTGGTTGTTTTTAAAAGAGCGAAAGTTTAGCTCATCCAGAATATGAAATCAATTTAGTCAGCTCCTTGAGATGAATGTATTCTTTCGGCCCCAAGTGTCCTTTTGAGGCCAAATGGCTTCATCCAAAATCATGGAGTATGTTACTAAATCTGTGGCATTTGAGAGCTGTGTGCTTCGTGTCAGGCACAGAGCAGGGCATTCTTTATCACACTGGGTTGACGCTCCCAGGCCTGGAGCGCCGCAGGCTGCACCAACGCTGGCCAAGCTGGTGGATGGAAGGTGAGGAACAGGCTGCCTGGCCCGGAACAGCAGGGAAAAGAGACCTTGGACAGAGTCAACTGAGCCCCCAAAGCCAGAAAAAAATGTAAGGAAACTTAGAAGAGTCCGCAGTCAGCATCAACTGTGTTTTGGAGAATGACCCACCACAGAAAGCCGAGGTGATGGCTTGCCTGCAAGATAAATTCTCTTTAATTTCAGGAGTCACCCCAGTTTACCTGGGTCAAATCAAGAAGAGTTAAATGAAATATGTTTCTGCAATATACATGCAAATTATAAAGTCGCAATTCCTTTTTAAACTCCTCTTTAGAGACTTCTTGGTTTCAGCCTCAAAATCAAACTGTAAATGATATTATTGTAATTAACTCTGGATAAAACTAAATAAGCAGGGCCAATTAATTAAAACGCTGAGGGCATTAAGTTAACATCTTCATAAAAATGATTGCAGGGCTTTAAATCCTGGTAAGATGGCTAGTGAAGGTGAGAAGGATGAAATAGTTTCATTTTTGTCAGAGAAAAAGAAGACTTCGGTGCAGTTTCAAATCACTCTGCCAAACTGCAGAAGGCTTCTGTGGGTACCAGCTAGAGAGTAATTCCTACCAATGATAACATTCTAAATGGGCCAGGATTATAAGAATTTGAAATTCAAGGGTATAGATAAAATCTATTGAGGGCCAAATTTCTTTCCTCTCTATAGTTGGCTTGAGTTTATTATGAATATCTATCCCTACTATTGTTCAGAGGCATATGAATTCTGTTACCTTTGATGTCATTTCTGATTTTTATAGCAGCTCTGAGAAGGGAGCCATAAGCTCTAAATATGTATTTGCTAAATTTTAGGCAAAGAGAGAGAGAGAGAGAGAAAGAGAGAGAGAGAGAGAGAGAGAGAGAGAGAGAGAGAGAGAGTTGCCTTTTACATTTCACATTATTAGATAGATTTTTGAGACAGTATGTTCCATTTTTGCATTTTTTAAATCCCAACTTAATGTTCTTCTAGACTATGTGTAGACTAGTTAAGTAATCCTTATGGAGTGAATTTAAAAAGAGAAATGGCCTAGTGGTAGAATGCTTGCCTAGCATGCAGGAAGACCTGGGCGCGATTCCTCGGTACCACATACATAGAAAAGGCTGGAAGTGGTGCTGAGGCTCAGGTGGTAGAGCTCTAGCCTTGAGAAAGTCCAAGGACAGTGCTCAGGCCCTGAGCTCAAGTCCCAACCCAAACTCACACACACACACACACACACACACACACACACACACACACACACACACACGAGAGAGAAACTTCTGCAGCCTGCCTGCATCTGACCTTCTGAGATGTGGACACTCAGGGGCTTCTCCCTGTGACCCCCAGACTCAACTCCCAGCTTCCTCGCAGACAGTGCCTGGACTTTCGCCATTGTGCACAGAGGGTCCCTACCACATGCACAGCGGCAGTGTCACACACCACGGACAAGCCTGCATGCATCACGCGCCCCGCTTTCCCCTGGACAGAAACAACAGAACTCTGATTTACATCCTCACCAAAATGTAAGAGGGAGTGACTGGCACACTCTTATTCCAAAGTGGGCATGATGGATGGAAAAGTCTCTAACCCTTTCCAACTTCTCGAGTCCCATTTATGGAAATCATTATTTTTATTGGTTATGTGGTTATTAGTATCTATTACTGAAAAGAACTGTAATACAACTTACATTTTAGAACAAACTTTAAAAACACTGTGATTGCAGTTGCATTTATTGATAGCACCTACTGTGCTTTCAATACTATGGTGAGTGTTTTCTATGTTCTATTGTGCACAGAGAGAGGGATGAGCCTTACTTTGCAAACATGGCAGCCTGGGATCAGTTCTTCCTGGCCTCAGGGAATGCTTCTCACTCCGATCAGAGGCACAGTTGGCAGAACAGTCTAAGATGCATTCTGCTATCAAAGAGAATGGAGGTCAGACCTCAGAAACACAGCACAGAATCCTTTGGAAGCAGGATCTTCGGATGAGCTTTCCTCTGGCAGATGTCAGAAATGGCTGGGGGCTGGTGGTTTTCCACCACTGGTCCCTAAGGACCACAGAGCTGCTCTCGTCTTTGCTGATGGTTCATTCCGATGGAAGGAAGGATTTTCTGGCAAAGCCTCTTGGCCCATCCGCTGCTGCCCTGCTCATCTCTGGGTACCCGGCTGGGTGTGGCAGGGGCCGCAGAGGCAGTGTGAGGGGCTCCTGGTGCTGGCCCGGCTCCCTTCCTCACACGTGGTCTGCACGCAGTCTCCACACTGCCCGTTCCCCTGGGTGCCTGCGCTGGGAGGACAGCCCACCAGCACTTGGGGATCGCCAGGCTCTCTGCCATCAAGCACTCCCCGCACCAACCAGCCAGACCTTGTCGTGAGGCCAGCCAGACAGGTCCTCTTTCCTCTGGGATGCTGCTTGTCTTCCCTCACTCTGGCCAAATCCAGTCTCCCATTAAGAAAAGGGATACCCATCCCTCGTCACGGAAGTCTTGCCTAAAGCCCTAGCTCTGCTTTTATTCTAATATCTATCGTCTGCCAATATTCCTAGTGGAATACCTCACTTTGTGTTTGGATTTCTTCCACCCCGTTTTCCCTGTCAAGATTTGTTTGTGCAGCGCCTGCTAGGTACCAGGTGCGGGGCTAGACAAAAAAAGACACAAAGCGAAGGACAGCAGGTGTTTTTCCTCCTGGGGCTCCAGTGAACTTTAGTGCAGCATCTTCCCTGTGTAGAATGGAGACCAACAGCTGCGGAAGGAGGGCACAGGCCAGGCCCACATGGCTCTCCTTGTGGAGTTCCATGGCCAGCGACTCTCATCCGAGTCCACGCCGTAGAACGGGGAGGTTCTGCAGCCCCTCCCAGAAGGTTGAGGGTGGACGGCGATGGAGCATTTCTCCAGGAAAGTGGCCCAGCTCCATGTCTGAGAAATAAGTGTTCACAAGACAGGTTTTAGGATTTTAAATGCCAGTCAGCCTACAGAATATGCCAGGTTGATTTTAGTTAGAGAGGAAAGAAAAATGTTAATATATATGTATATATATATATCGATGCAATTTAGACAAATGTCCTAAAAGAATAATTTCTTTACCTTTCTGGTAACTGGGTGATTTAGCAACCATTAGCCTTTTGATGAATGTGAATTTTTTTCATAGGTAGCATGGAAGCTGGTATGCTATGTGGTAAAGGCAATATGCTCATTAAATTTTTTCTCCAAAAATCTTTTCTCTATAAATGTTCAAAATGCTTTGAGTAATCATAAAATCAGTGGAGCAAACACCACTGATTCGATGTCCCATCAGTGATCAGAGAAGGTGCATAATCGTCACGTAATTAACAGTTTGGGATGAGAAAAGTTGGAGACTTAACTTTTATCTACACCTCAGCTATAACTTATCACTTGAAACTTGACATGTTGCCATGATGAGGATGATGATATTTATCTGATCACTAGTCTCCTCACATAATTGGCATTTTCATTTTTATTTGAGCATTTTATTTTAGAGTTTGTTAAACTTTATAGGACATATTTGCTCCTCTTGATTTCTTTTCCTTTTTGTTTCTGTGGGGCTGAGGATCAAGTAGAACCCTGAGTAATCTCACAAGCACTCTACCACGAGCAATAGCCCCAACTCATGACTGGTATTTTAAAAATAATTGTGCAGATGTCACACACATCCATGTGTAGGAGAAAGATGTAGCACCAGTGGTACACATTCTCCTACAGAAAAACAATGACCAAAGCAACTCTATGCCATGGCCTAGTGTATCAGAACCAAAATGAACAAATAAGGTGAGTCTCCCTGCCCAGGGAGACTGCCAATTGGTCTGATGTCAATTGTCTCTCAGGGTCTTGGCAACAGCTCCCAGGCCTAGCTCACTGTAGGCAGGCTGGGGGCTGACTAGAATCTGGCTGGAGTGTGGCTGGAGGCTCACTGGAGTCTGGCTGAAGGTTGGATGGAGTGTGGCAGGAGGCTCACTGGAGTCTGGCTGGAGTCTGGTTGGAGGCTGGCTGAAGTTTGGCTGGAGTCTGGCTGGAGTCTGGCTAGAGGTTGGTTGGAGTCTGGCTGGAGTTTGACTGGAGCCTGGCTGGAGTCTGGCTGGAGGTTGGCTGGAGGTTGGCTGGAGGCTCACTGGAGTCTGGCTGCAGGCTGGCTGCAGGCTGGCTGGAGGCTGGCTGGAGGTTGGATGGAGTGTGGCAGGAGGCTCACTGGAGTCTGGCTGGAGTCTGGTTGGAGGCTGGCTGGAGGTTGACTGGAGCCTGGCCGAAGTCTGGCTGGAGATTGGCTGGAGGTTGGCTGGAGGTTGACTGGAGCCTGGCTGGAGTCTGGCTGGAGGTTGGCTGGAGGTTGGCTAGAGACTCACTGGAGGCTCATTGGAGCCTGCCTGGAGCCCCTTCCCCTCCGGCCGCCCTGGGCAGACAGGAGAGGCCCACAGACCTCGACCTGGCTCCTCCATCGCAACCCAGGCCCTGGCTGCCCGGCTGCTGTCCAGCCACTCTACAGGCTCAAATTGGCCACTTGTGGAAAAAGGTCCCAAGGCGATCTAACCAATGGTCGTGTGGTGGCAGGTCAGAAATCCAGAAATAGGATGATGGAATAGGTAGCTATTTGATAATTACAGCCAATAAAATAATGTAAATATAGGTAATAAAATAGCCTACGTTAAGAGATCGTTATTTATGTGACCAAGAGTAAAATGACACAATAACTATTAGCTTTAAAATCTATTACCAATAAATAAAATGATAAACCAGACATAGAACTCAAACATACCCAATTTAAAATATGAAAATTAAATTTCAACTTAAAATTAAGAGGTTGATTTACCACAATATGCCTGTATACCCCGTATGGCTGATAATGTGCTGAAACAGAGTTTAAAATGTTTTCCTCATTGCTATCATTAGAAATCCTCAACAACCATTTCCTTGGGAAAGTGCTTAGGCTTGTACTAATGGTCAGAGTATGAGAAAAACCAGACAGTAGGTTTCAGGGTAAAGTAAGTGATTCAAGAAACATGAGCTGTGGATGGAGGGATGGGTCTGCTTCTGGTGCAGGTGGGCAGGGAGAGGTCAGGGGGAGAAGGGGAGGCATGGCAGTCACAGAGAAGAAGAGCCCTGGATGTGAAAGGAGGCGCCACCCTGCAGACAGCAGGCCCCAGCAGGGACTATGCCTCACTACGGTTTGCTTTCTTGGTGGAGATAATGGAACTTAACCATCCATGTTGCTTGACATTTATTGAGCCAAATCCATGATGGGAACCTTTTCAAAGCAATATTTAGAAGTAATATTAGTGTCACCAGAGTTGGTTTTAGCCTATATTAGGATTAAACATTGCAGGTTGTGGGAGGTGTGGGCTTTGAATGATAGATAGATAGATAGATAGATAGATAGATAGATAGACAGACAGATATCTAAAGCAGAAACCCCATCAACATCCTACGACCCTTCTTTCCCCACGTTGTTCCCCTTCTTTCTCCACGTTGTTCTGCTCCGGGCCCCATTTCAGGCAATCACAGGCCGGGCAGGGAGGTGAGGTGAGGCAGCTGGCCACACTGTCAGGAGAGGGGAGGGAGCCTGGGGTGCAGAGCTGAGGCTGAGATCACATCACTGCAGGGAGAAGAGCAGGCCCACCAGACCAGCAAGTCCCATTTCTTCCTAAACCACAGCGAGCGCCAGTCATGCCTCCCTGGTAACCGCTGGCTGGTGTTTGGGTTGCGAGTTTCTTTGCGGTGAATAATTACGCCGTGCCGCATTCTTCTCCATGTTATTTTTCTTAAGCATTGCCTTGCGCTGGGCTGTGTTTTAGGGACTCAGTGTCATAAAGAATCCATGTTGTGGCACTTTCTGAGGTCACGCAGGTGTTTACCGTCCAGGGATTTGCCTGGGACCAGCCGGAAATGATTTCTCTTCCCTGTGGTGTGGACAGGGAGGTAGAGCCACAATCAGGAGAACAGCTGCTCTGTCTAGGCTGCCTTGTTTCACTCAGTCCTTGCGTCTATAACTTGCATAGTCTTTAATTAGAGTTATATTTGGAAGAACTGGAGGACATATTTTAATTAGATACCTTTAAAAATACTTCTTATTATCAGTTGCATTCACACATACGTCCTCAGGTGCTGCATTTATAACTTACTTGAAAGCCAGGAAACTGAGCTGCCAGTGTCTGGCGTCTTTGAGGGTGGGGGCAAGGATAGAGGAAGAGCCATACTGAAGGGTTTCTTGTTGAGCAGGCAGAAGCGCAGGGACTAGACAAGGGGTCTCCTTGCCTGGCTCTGTCACTGGTAAATCTTATGATCTATTTCAACATCAAAGATTCTAAAATCTATTGCTTTTTCTGCCAAGAGAAATCCATAAAGGTAAGAGTATTAAGAGGTCAGGAACGTTGAATTGACATTTCTGGTTTTTATCATTGGCTTCAAATATCAATGAAAAGGTGGCATTCCTAAACAAAGTTTTGTTGGAGCTTGACATCATTATACTAAAAAAGTCAACAAAGGAAATGGTTCGATGTTTCCGAGATAAGAGATACAACGGTAAACATTTTGTACTAAGCTATTTTATACAAATATTTTAAGTCTTCACAATGAAACCAAGTGACATTATAGATGAAACCAAGTGACATTATTTGCATTTAGAGAGAAGTTATAGTTTTATGGGAAGTTCTATATATGTTTGCATGTCTGTGATTTGTAAGCATGATGTATAGGTGAGTGTCTGTTTCTTTCTATGCATAGTATGTAGTATGTATGTCTTGGTATGTACAGTGTGTGTGTGTGTCCATGGGGCGCTGAGAGGAATTGAACAAGAAAGTATATTTCAGTGTCAGAACAAAACTCACAGAAAGTCTGTAGAGTTGAAGGCTATCTCTCTGGAAGGAAGTCAGGTTGACACTGTTCAAATGCAATTTAACCCCTCCTGTCTATCCAAAATATATGAAAAAACAACAAAAGGCTCATGAAGAAGAACAGCCTTTGTTTGAAGAGGTGCAATTTTTTCTACTCAAAAGCAGAAGTGAAAAGGGCTCGTTAACAGCCGTCCATCTGCTTTAGGAGAAGGATGCACTCTTCAGAACTTCTCTTCTTTGATGTTCTCCAATTAAATACTTCAATCCACTTAATCTTGTAATTCAGGGAGAGGGGGCTCTGCTGATGCACACAGGCTGGGCACCAGAGGATAGAGGGTACAGTGTTGACCCTGTCCTTTCTCCATGGAACGGCTGGTGTCCATGGTTAGAATGTGAAAACAGGAGGCCATCAACAAACCACACAGGCACATTGGATGGGTGGACCAATTAAGCCAAGAGAGCCCTAGGGCTAGGACACCCCTCAGCTGGTGGAGTAGACGTCTACCTAACAGGTGGGAGGCCCTGAGTTCAAAGCCCACCATTCCCTCAAACATAGACCCAAAACTGTGATGACAGAATCCCCAGAAACAAGCAGACAGACATCCCAACTGGTTAGCGGCCGGCGGGCAGTGGTTTGGGTATCTGACCTGAGTGGAACCCGAGGTTCAATTCTTTCTCCCTGCCTGTTGGCTGTGGTCTAGACAGAATCGAAGCCCTCAGCCAGGCTCTGGCCCAGCTGCAGATGCCATTGCAATGCTTCCGGAGTCTAAACCAGCACAGCTCCATGGAGTCCTGGCTGAGCACCCAGGGGCTGGCAGGCTGCCGTGGACGACTAAGCTACCTGTCCACAGTCAGGTGTGGGCGCTGACGTCAGCCCGTTTACACTCCAAACCAGGTCCTCCCTCCTGACCTCCCCAAACTGTCCCAGTGAAGACAAAAAGAGCCAGGCGCTGTACCAAGTTTTCTCAGTCTCCCTGCCTCTGCGTTAACCTATGAAATGCCATCCTCCCCGAGAGCCAGCTGGAGACTCGCCCTGCCCTGAGGTGCTAGGGTTATAAACACATCCACCCACCTTCGTCACGTGCTCAGTCCTCAGTATTGTTTTTCCTGGAACAAGAAGGGGAGATGGAGATTGAGAATTTTAGAATACCGTGATGTTGTATATGTGCCTGCGTGAGTGTGTGACACTGGTCCACACTCCAGTGCACAGCTCACAGGTGCAACGTAGCTTGGTTGAGGTGCTTTTTTTTTTTTTTGGTGGTTCATGGGGCTTGAACTTGGCCTGGGTGCTGTCCCTGAGCTCTTCAGCTCAAGGCTACCATCTTACCCTTGAGCCAAACCCCACTTCCCATTTTCTAGAGGTTAATTGGAGATAAGAGTCTCAGGTCCTTTTGTGCCTGGGCTGGCTTTGAACCTTGATCCTCAGATCTCAGCCCTCTGAATAACTAGGATTACAGGTGTGAACCACCTCGCCAGGCAAGGAGCTTTTGATCAGTAATGAAAAATAAGAAGAAGGAAGGAAAGAAAAAAAGAAGGAAGGAATTAAGGAAGGAAGGAAGAAAGGAAGGAAGGAAGGAAGGAAGGAAGGAAGGAAGGAAGGAAAGAAGGAAGGAAAATGAAAAGAGGAAAACTCTGAAGAGTACTATTTTAAGAGCTCACGTGGACTCACACATTAAAGGGTCACACAGAGGCCTCGTGAGAGCACTATTTAATTTATCCTTTCAGCATTCATCCACATCTTTCCACCTACCTAACTAACCTTTCAAATTAGAGTCTGGGGAGTCAGTCATCATTCACATTCATAAATAACTGAAAAGCCTAAGCCTTCATGTGTTTACCAAGTGGTTAACATGCATCACCGTTGTTTCTCTTCTGGTAGAGCATCTATAAAAGACTGGAAGAGCACGGGGTTTACCTCCAGGTAAACCAGGCAGGCGAATTCGGCTATAGGTGCCTGTGCAATAGCTGCAAACATCTGGAGAGGAAGAGAGTCATGGAAGTTGGAAATCCAGTCACAAACAGACTCCAAGAAGAAGGATGGCACTGCCAGTTTGAGCAATTTTTGTGACAAAGCAAGGAGCCAGATCTAGGCACCCGGGGTCATTGCTCACACCTGAAGAATGTACCCTTTAATGCTTGTCTGCCTTACTTCAGATGACTTCATGCTTTAGCTTGCCAGCCTCGGGCTAGAAGCTCCACGAGAGACTGATCTAAAAAGTGATGATAAGTGATGCTAAATGCAAGCAAGACTCAGCAAAGCAGCGCCAGTGTGCAGAGACGCTGGAATGCGTATCACGACGCACAAGAACAGGATAATTTGCTTTGATCTTGATGAATCCTGGAGTGTTTCTTAATATTCACATACAACATCAGAAAGTAGCTCACATGCTAAATTTGGCTTGCTAAATCTCAATGGCTGAGAATCCATTAAAATTACTTTAAGAAGCTCTTTCCTAACTACATATGTCCGTGTTTCCTGTATACACAATGCTGTATAATTTCCATAGTCCCTAAGTATCCGTGGCTGACCTTTTTTATTCTGGGCAGTGCTGTGTGTAGGAGGAAGAGTGAGAGCTATCAATCTGTCTCGAAGGTTTTGTAGTCCAATGCAGCACTCACCCTGTGACTGACCCCAGAGATAGTCTCTAAATTTTATTTTACCCAAGCTGGCAGTCCTGCCCTCTCCTTCGTGGAGGCAGGTCTTCACTGGTGATGGCCCTGTTCTTCATTATGTCCCGTCCTCAGGAGCTGCAGCAGAGTCTTATTCATTCATACATCCCACAGCTAAGGCACAGGCGGGGAGAGTCCACAGGATCTTGCCTGGGGTGCTCCAGTGAGCACTTCTTCTGGACATTGCTCCGGGCGCTTACCAACCATGGACAATTTCCATTCTTTTGTAGATTTTTCCATGTATCACTTAGCAGGAATGGTTCATCAAATAAGCTGAAGTGTTTTGATTCAGTGAATCTGACTCCTAGGGTCTAATGTGAGCTCACAGTGTGCCAGGCACAAGGTACCTTGTGAGAGATCTTTATTTCTCATAAGGACTTTAAATCTCTTCCTCATGTCCTTGTGCCACTTTATGTGAATAAAACTTACTTTTGTTAACAGCACCAACTATCTTGAAATTATGACTATTTTCTAAAGGTGACAGTGATATTATTTTTCATTTTAACTGTGTAAGAAATGTACTTCAGACGTTCCCTAAAATGAAAAAGTCATGCTGATAAATTTTTGGTAGCTTTGATTTTATCACCAACCTTAATGTTTTTTATATTAATTAATTATTTGCTTTTATGCTGGTATGGGGGCTTGAATTCACTGCTTGAGTGCTATCACTTAGCTTTTTGATCAAGGCTGAGCTTCTACCATGTGAGACACAACTCCACTTCTGGCCTTTTGCCTTTTCATTGAACATAAGAATCTCTTGGATTTTTCTACCTAGGATGGCTTTGAACTATGATCCTTCAATCTCAGCTTCCTTGAGAAGCTGGGATTATAAGTGTGAGCCACGGGCTCTAGCTAACCCCAATGTTTGGCAGCGACCCTTACAGATTACTGAGAATACAGGGCACCTGAAAGAAAATAAATTACATAGGAGAAAATTGCTACTTTGCTTTTACTGTAAACTCAAATATTTTCTTAGCTTTTGTAGGCATTCAGGGAGAATATTTTACTTCTGAGGCTCTTATACTGAGAAATAGTTCCTATTAAATTTCGCCCTAACTTTGCCCTTTTCAGCATCGCAAAAATATGCAAGGCACATTTAAAAGAAAATACTTAAAACTTGGGGTTGTGAACTTGATTTTTAAGTATAAATATTGTAGTCCATTTCTGAGTCAATTGCTCTGACTTGGTTCTGCTCCCCCTTCCGGACTCCAGGCTTCAGGGTGGCCGGCTGGCCCACCATCCTGTGTCCCCAGCCCCGAGGCCCCCGTGAAGCCCAGACACCCCAGTGGCCGCCACAGCTGCGGGGTCTGTACCGCACACAGACTCTGATGCAACGTTTTCATTCTGTTTTATATTTATTATTCTACAAATGTCAGGAAACTCCCTTCCTCGATTCCCCACACTTCTTGGTTACTTTTCAAAAGTTTGTTCACGTATGCATGGTAAGGTGATGGAGTAATAGTAGAAACCGCATTACCCCTTGCCCTGGGCTCTGGTTAATAAAGAAAATAAGCTGAAATGTGGTATTCAGGTAAGCTGGGGCCCCAGCTCAGGTGCCTGCAGCAGCAGCATGAGAATAAAAATAAAAACGTCACAGAAAGCAGAAATTTTCTAAATATTACAAGCAAAACAATGGTTTGTGCTATTTCTTTTAACTTCATCTCTCTTCTAAGCATAGGAAGACAAAACAAACCTAAGCCAAACAAAAGAATCTGTGTTCAACAAAGAACGGAAGATGTCCGGGTCCCAATATTGAGACTCATGGACTCGAATGAATGAGAGATCTGAGGCTTGATAAGGGATCCCCACATCTCGGGCCTCACCTGGGAGAGGCTTAGGTAAAACAGGCCTGTGTCATTCACAGGGGCAGTGAGGGGAATCTGGTGCTTCTTACAAATAAGACCCAGCAGAGGGTGGGGAAGGCACAGTTAACAGCGGTTTCTCTGGGCGCCATGTGGAAGTTTGAGGTATCAGCTTTTACTATTGCTATGAATTTTGCACATCTCAAATGTCACTAAGGCAGTAGAGTTTCCATCTCTTCAAAGAGCATCAGCCATTCCACAGAGAACAATGTGTGAACTGGGCAGGTCAGGGTGGCTCATGAGGCACCCTTGTCGTGGGTCTGTTTGACCGGGTCATGGAAGCATAGAAAATACCAGCAGGAGATGTTTGACACCTTTATGTCTTCCTAGTAAAAGACCTGAAAATATCAATACACAAGGGAGAAAATGCTTATGTGAAACATACACGGATGTAGCTCTGCTCAATATGTAATTGTATAAAGAAATAGAAGATAACTTATCAAAGGAATTAGAAACTGGGCTGGGAGAGCCTAGACTGACTTGAAATATACTCTCTCTTTTTTTTTTTTGCTGGTCCTAAGTTGGGGCTCAGGATCTGAGCACTGTCCTTTGGCTTTCTTAAGGCTGGAGCTCTACCACTTGAGCCACAGCACCACGTCTGGCTTTTTTTATACGGATGTGGTACTGAGGAATTTAATGCATTCTAGGCAAACATTCCACCACTAGGCCAGACTCCTGGCCCACACTCTTTATGTTTTGAATGACAAAAATCTAACAATAGAGATAAAGAAAATAGAGGATTGGGTAGACTACAGAAGTTTGAGCTAATTAGTGACTTTTATGTAATTATTTACACTAATTACGTGAAATAAGAAATTTAAAACACATGATAATAATTGATTTTTTTAAAGATGGCCTTAAGATACAAAGGAAGTTTAATTCTCAGTTTTAATCTTCAAAACTCACACAACGGAACACAACAAGAGATCTGGAAATATCCCAGATGGAAGCTTCCCTAATATAGTTTGTATCTTCAAGCAAAAGATGCAAACCACAAATGCATCGCAGAACTATGGTTTTGCAGGAATGATTGCATGCTTAAACCGAATTTATTTCCACTCACTGAGGTTGGTGAAGGAACAGTCCTGAGGCCCCAGCCCTCTTCCCTTTTCCTCTCATGACAATTTCAATGGTTGAGCAACTTCAACAAGAAAGACATCACTGAGGTTAAAGACGACGACGATGACCGATTCTTCCTGTGGCTTCATCGTAGGTGTACTGGACTTTGTTGCTATTCTTTCATGATCATACAGTTGTTTACCCTGCTCGTGGTCCCAGCTGTTTCAAGGATCTCTTAGGTGTTGAACCAGGTTTGTCGACCAGAAGGAGAATCTGATCAGTCCTTTGCCTGGCTTCCCCAGAGATCCCTGTCTTTTGATAGATTAGTAGATCTCTTTCTTTTGATAGATTAGTACATTACATTTTCTAACATTTTGTTCTCCACAGCTTCCTGTCTATTTATGCAGGAGATTCGACTCTGCACATTTTTCCTGTAGCATCTTTGTTGGACCCTACCATGGCAGCAGTGCTGAGTTCAGAGTGAATCAGCAATGGTTCCTTCCATTTCTGAGTTCTGGAAGAGCAGCAGAGAGCTGGCTCCACTGTCCTCAGTGTTCGGTGCTTTCCAATTATGCCTCTAGCCAAGAGATAAGGACACTTGAAATCTTGCTGATGGGTTCCAGCTGGGCTCTCTATGTTCTGCTCCAATGGGATTCCTTTGTTCACAGCTGTCGTTTTTTCTGAAGCTCTCTATAAAGAGTTGCTGGTTTTCAGTTCTTCGGTTGTGTGTGTGTGTGTGTGCACGCGTGTGCATGTGTATGCGTGGGAGTGCATGGGATTTCTACGCTGTTCATATTCCACACCAGATTTTGAACTCTAGAAAGGTTCTCTTAAGTATGCATGTGAATAGCATATGACTTAGGTTTCCCATACACCCATGTATGTATGTATGCATGCATGTATGCATACATGTATGCATGTATGTACGTATGCATGCGTGTATGCATGTATGTATGCATGTATGTATGTGTGTATGTATGTATGCATGTGTGTATGCATGCATGCATGCGTGTATGTACGTATATATGCATGTATGCATGTATGCATGCATGTATGCATGCATGCGTGTATGCATATATGTGTGCGTGCCTGTATGTACATATGCATGCATGTACGCATGCATGCATGCATGTTGTATGCATGTATGCGTGTATGCGTGTATGCGTGTATGCATGTATGTATTGAGCTGGGAAATATGAAGAATGAAATAGAATGAAACTGGACTGGACTGGCCCACAGCATAAGGGTGTTTGGGTTGTTGAGTAAATCAGCACGGGGAGGGTGTGTGTCTTCAGGACCCACTACCATGGGCATCCTTTCCCCATAGCAGTGACAGAGCCACGAGCTTCACGCGTCCACGGGTGTCTGGGCTCCAGTCATCTTGGTGTTGGGTGAAGCTAAGGAACTAGCCTTCTGCCTACCTCCACACCCAAGGGCTTCCAGTGAATAATCCTTCAACCTCAGTGCCCCTCGGGATTATTTGAAGATATTTTAGAGATCCTGAGATTCTGTGACACACTGTTGAACAAATCAACAATTCAGAATCTTTTCGGATGAAACCAAGATGTCAGCAAGGTCTCCAGCTCCCCGGGGAGCTTCAGTGTGTCGTTGAGAGTGGCGGTTACTGTCCTCAGCCTTCTAGGAACACATCGTGCCTGTGTTCAGGGATGATTTCCCACAAAAGGGGCACAATGTGGAGTCACCCCCCCCCGAGGTGTGTGTGTGCTCTTGAGCAGGAGCACAGCAACACGCAGCCCCCTCCGTAGCACCTCCCTATCGATTTATTTTAAATCTTGGTGATGGTTCTCCGAAGCGAGCATGGAGTGCTGGCACGGCTCAGGTACAGGGCAGACCTCAGTCTGTGGATGGAGATCTGAGTGGCATGTTGAAGAACGGGTCAAAACGGACAAGAAATCCATCATGCCGCCCACATTTTAAGACTCTTCCCAAGACAGGGATGACATGTTCAAAAGCAAACCAGATACTCCTGGTATTGAAAATAAAATTAGATTTGTGATTTTTATTGATAGTTGATTTTTATTATTATCGTTACGTAGCTGTGTGAAGGAGTTGCCATTTAACAAAACAGTTTAGGAATGCAATGCATCTTGACTGATGTCACCCCATCAAGATTCGTGCCTCTCCCTCCCTTACCCGTCCCTCCCTTCACTCTTCTTCATTTTGTAGAATCTACATTGACTTGCCTTCCCTCTCCCTCTTCTCTCTTCATTCTTCTCCCCTTTTCCCCTTGACCGGACTCCCAACTCCTTTCAAGTTCCTTCTTCCTGGTGTTCATGAGGTTCCTTCCTAAGGAACGTAGAGACTGGCTATTCTTCCTGCATGCCCAACAAAATCTGAACGTGTACTTAAGGAAAGTCACCATGAAGACCCATGATGGTAGGTGCTGCCCAGGGATTTGCGTTCTGTGCGTGCCGGCCGGTGTCATTCCTCGGTGGAGTAGGGGAGTGAACTCGTAGACTCATGGGTAGAAAGAAACGATGAACCAGGAGGAGGGTGCCGGCTGCTGTGGATGGCCGGGAGGATGAGGAGATGCGGAAGTGCCTGGGGGGGGGGCTGTGCCCGAGATCAGCCTGGGCTGGAAGCTAGAGAGGAAGTCAAAGGCTGGCGTCGGGTGAGAGGGCTTCAGCCAGGAATGTGGCCTGTCATCTCCTGCCCCTGAGACACGTTTCTGTGCCAACAGAATGGAAGCTTCACCCATGGTTTCTTGTGTTCCTTTTTAGTATCTCAACAACTAGCGTTTCAGTGTGTGTGTGTGTGTGTGTGTGTGTGTGTGTGTGTGTGTGTGCTCAAGGGGCTGGATTCAGGGTTTGGGCATTGTCCCCGAGCTTTTTCTTCATTTGTGCAAGGCTAGCGCTCTGTCATTCGAGCCATAGCTTCACTTGTGACGTTTTGGTGGTTAATTGGATATGGGAATTTCATGGACTTTTCTGCCTGAGCTGGATTCAAACCATGATCCTCAGATCTCAGCTTCCAGAGGAGCTATGGTTCCATACATGAGATACCAGTGCTAGATAGCATTTCAATATTATCTTTTAATTTCTCCAAAGTCTCCTACTAAAGTGTGATAGAAATTAGGATCCCCAGAATCGTGTTGCCAGCCCTTCCATAAAAGACAGCATCAGAGCTCTGCCCAGATTCCCTGCCTGCTCCCCTCTACAGCAGGCAGTGTGTACCCTCTTTGCACACAAGAGTGTCCTTGTCATAGTCAGATGCCTGTCCTTGGAAGTCAACCCCATGCTCATTTTACTTCAACCTTGCTCTGCACCTAAGAAAAGAATCTGCCCCACCATCTATAATGAGAAAGGAGAAGGATTCTGGGAAGATGGTGGAGCAGAGGCAGGGAGAATGTCCTGGGGCCCGCAGTTCTTGGAGTGGGAGCGTGGTGAGATGCAGAGAGCTGTCTGGGGCTTCATTTGGCTACTTAGTTTCTGTCTCCCCTTGGTTGACAATCCTGTCCTTCCATTTCATATGCCAGAGAATAAACTTGGGATGAAGATGTTTGTGCTTTCTAAAAGGTCATGGGAATTAGAACGATTTGTTGTGAAAATTGTGGAACTACATCTTATGAAGTAGATTTCCCTATTGTTATTTGCCGGTCCCTTCATGTTGGAGATTATTTTCTCTAACTACCTTGTTAATTATATAGAAATGAAATCCACTCGGGGCCAAATCCATTACCATGTTTCCAGATGGCCCCACAGACCCCGTGTCCATTCAAAAGCTACCTTCTACCACATCCTAAAACAAGTCCCCTCATCTGTTCTTCTGACAGCACCTACCATTTATGGAAATGACCTTACTCTGTCCCGGCTTTCCATCCGGGCTGGTGTCCTGCAGAAACCCCAGCCTCCAAGCTTTAGTGCAAAGCTTGTATTGTGAGTATAGAAATTGTTCTTTGATATGTTAGCATGGGGAACAATACTTGACAGTGATAGAATGGCTGTAATTGTAAGCAATAATTGTTCTCAACTTCCTTGAAAGAGTCAACAGTTGTGAAAATATATGCCATACATTTGGGTATAATGTGTGTGTGAGTGTGTGTGTGTGTGTACACAGATGAATGCTCATTTATACCTCTTCAATCACGTTGTGAAATATTTTCGCAGTCTGTGGGAGTGACATTGCTGTCATTGGACATGTACTTCTTTGTCTCAATAACTTTTCTCATATGCAGCATTTTTTTGTTTTTCTTGCACCTCAGATGGCACAATTTAAAGGTAATATGAAAGGTAGGAAAGAATATATTTTGACAAATAACTAAGCTGTGACATTATAATCTGATATGTGAGCTTCTATCTGTCAGATGCAATCCTAAGTAAAAGACAGAAGGAAGCAGGAGATTGCTTTTATGAGGAAATTAAATTATTACCCAGAGACACTTGCCAAGGTGTGACTGGAAAGGGCAAAAACAAATACGTGCTCTCCAGATCCCAGCGGATCTCTGAGTGGTCCTGGGAGAGATCGACTGTGCTTGGGTGTCAGAAAGCAAAGTGCCAGAGTCTGGAAATAAACTCCTTCCAGGCAAAGGGCTGTGCTCACAGGCCCTCAGCAGCTGAGGTAGGCTGCAACTCGGAGCCTCTTTCGGGGTTTCCCTCAGTTTCTCTACCATCTAGGGCTCTCCAGAGCCAAGTGCCACATCCCCTTTTGTGTCATAAGTCCTTTTGTGATAATTAAGACAGTAACTGGCACAACAGTCTTAGGCATCTGCCATACAAATAGCTCCTGACGTGACGGCTGTGTCTGTCTTGAGGTTTTCTGCATTTTCTCAGCGGGCTAAATGTCAGGATTCAGAGAATCAAAGTGCTGAATCTATTGGCACCAAAGGAGGAAAAGTATCTGCAACACTTGCAACTGAGAAGTGAACTTGATCAGATGTAGAGGGAGCCTGCCGACAGGTAAAAGATCGTTAGCTCTGCTTCCGAGGAGTTGGTTTTAAAGACATTTTGCCATTACCAGTTAATGAATCCCAATGTACCTCCTCCACTGTGGCTGAATTTAAGGAACTTAGAGAGCCAGATTTTTATCAAGAGGCATTTTCCATTTTTCTCTGTTTCATGCCATTTATGCCAAAGTCAAGGGATAGTTAACCTTTGAGAAACTTGCTTTAAATCAACGTTGCATTAGTGTTTTCATGCCTGTCGTTCAGTAGCCACAGTCCCAGACACTTTTTCTCCATTCAGAAAGTTGAGAGCCATTAAATAAAAGTGAGATAATCAGGCATGGATAGCTCACACATGTTCTCTGTGTACACAGCACATTCTTTCCATCCACAACCTGGCAGTTTTGCCTCTCATAGAAGAAGTGTAAGCCTACATCCAACACCACGCACAGAGCTGGGGCTCTCCTGGAGACCTCACCCATGCTTCACCAGACACATCCACCCAGAAAGACCATGGCACTTTGATTTATAGGTGGGCAAAGCCAGACTTCTGAATTACATGCATTGAAAGGCCAATTGCTAAAGAAATTCTTAGGTTGAGAGTTGTGCAATGAAGATTACGAGTAACATGGTATTTATATTTTTAATGATTATGCATTGCTTCTGAATTCAAAGTAGCAGTTTTATTAAATGCCTGGAGATTTGAATATTTGTGAGGAAGGCAGATATTACCAGGAGAAGAAAGGGGTACAGTTTTGGCATCACTCCATTGCAATTGGCTACCCTAGCCAGCTCCTTGAGCTGTTCTTAAAACACACCACAAATCAGGAGGTGGGCACCTCCCTTCAGTCTGGAAGCTAGAAGTCCAAGTCGAGCTGTATTGTCTCCTAATTCCTTTTATACTATGTGCACATTAATGTAGAGAGGGGATAGGGAGATGAAGAGGTGGAAAAGGATAGAGGGAGAGAGAAGGAAAGAGAGCAAGGGAGAGAGAAAGAGAGAGAGAGAGAGAGAGAGAGAGAGAGAGAGAGAGAGAGAGAGAGAGAGAGAGAGAGAGAGAGAAATGGGAAAGAGAAAGGCTGAAAGACGTCTTTTTAGAGACCTCAACTCTCGAGAGTCAGGTATCAACTACCTGTAAGACCCTTGCCTTTGATTACTTACTCTCTGGTCTTTGCTTACATTGCCAGATTTGCTTAAAATGAATATTGCTATACATGTACTGTTCAGTAGCTTGACATTCCTTGGAGATATATGGCACATTTTAATGAAACTTAATAAAAAAACATAGGTGAAAATGAGTATGAGTAAAAGTGAGGGAAAATGAACGAGTTTAGGGAGTGTCTGCTGCTATTGTCCATACTGTAATTTTCCACTGTAGTTTGCTTAGTCTCACCACAGGGGGTACTAGACAAGGTACACAGAGAATCTTTTAACCTTCAATGAGAAATTGCATTCTTTACTATGATTTAGGAATCTCCCATTATGTTATTACCTAATACCACACTAAAGAATAGAGTAAAATTGTAAGCCAGTATAGATGCTCATTCTGACTACAGCTTCCTAATTGTATAACCAGTGTAATAAAACATCTGTAGATGAGAGACAGGGATAGCAGCATTTTGTCCACAGTGTCATCTGGAAGTTTTACCATTTGTAATTTCATTTGAAATCCTCAGAACTTGCTTGTAAATCATCAGCATTCTGGAGAAATTTTCTTACACATGGAGCAGTTGGGCAAAATGTGGAAAACTCAAGAGACAAATTTAAACTTCTTCCCATTGGGAAGCTCAAATCACCTACTGAGAGAGAGTGAAGACGAAACTTGGAAATGGGAGGTGAATGCCATCACTGCCCACAGAACAGAGGGGACAGAGGCCTGTCTTTAATCTGATGAACGAATAGCAGGAAGCCATGTGCTATCATTCTCAGAGGTGTTCAGAGAGCTAGAGAGGTGTGAGGTCAGAGGACCAGGAGGAGTGAGGTGAGAGGACCAGGATTTTGGCTCCTCCTGTTGTAGTATTCCCAGAGTGAGGCTGTGAAATCTACTGAGGCAGCCGTCAAGTGATGAATGGCTTCTGAAAATTTGGCATGGGTACACAATGGGGTACTCTTCAGTCATAAAGATAACATAATTCTCCCCCTTTTGCAGGAAAGGGAATAGAGCTGTGAATTTCCATGTTGAGAATTAAGCCAGACCCCCTAAAATGAGCCTGCTTTTATTCCTAGGCAACAATCTGGATTCCTAGAAGGAACATTAAAATACAAGAGGAAATGCTAGGAAAGCTGAAATGAGCCAGCTCTTGGGCAGGGTGCTTAGAGGACAGAGACGTAAGAACGGAGGTGTAACCCAAGTTCATTCTGTTCAGGAATGAAAATGTCAAAGTAAAACCCACTGTTTTCTATAATTGACATACTTTGATAACAAAAAGTAAACGGAAAAAGACATAAAAAGATTTAGACTGGGTAAAAGAAATGGTATTTGAAGAGATTTGGACAGGAGAGAAAGGCTTCTCTCTTGTGGGCCGTGGGGTCTGCATGGGTTTCTCTAAGAAGTGGGCTTTCTCGGCGGGATGGAGCCTCCAGGGGGAGGCTGGGACAGTGGGTTCCCGGGACTCTTCCTTCCCAGGCAGGACATCAAGCAAGGCTGGTGACGAATCCCGAGGATCCATTCTCTGCCCTGGAACCCAAGAATCCTAACCTCAGGTTGATCTAGCAGATCTAGATCTAGTAGTCAGACTCTGGTTGGGATTGTTTAATGGACACACAATGAAGATGATTCATTTTATGAGGAAAACATAATGTGAGCTTCTCCTCGACAAAGGGTCCCTTACATTTGTATCGAGGTCTTCAGAGCAGCTAGGAAGGAAGTCAGGGCGTTCTGGGCTGTTTCTGCCTCCAGCAGTGCAGCACAGAGCCTTGACATTCCAAAGCAGGCGAGAAGCTGCCTGTTCTTTTGGCAGGAGTGGAAGGGTGCAAAGGGAACCACGAGACAGTGGCTCTAAAGAGGATGGATTTCAGGCAGTCTCCCGGCCCCTTCAGAATGCATATCCGAGCTTGCTGTGCCTTGCAAGGAGAGGCCAAGAGCCCCGACTGGATTAAGCCATTTGTTGTCCTCACTCTGAGGATTAGAAGCTCCCTGCTCTCCATGCTTCCTCCTTCAGCAAGCCTTACATTTTGCCCTGGACATCAGGCTTTTCCGATTTGGTCAGTCAGTCCATCCCTCTGCTCCCTCTACAATCACACAGATCTGCATCAACCCCGGAGCCCCTCTGGATCCAGCGTGTTTGGCCCGAGCCACCGCAGGATTTCAGAATTCTCTGCACCTTTCATAGAACTGAAGACAGTGCACCTGACACCCACCACAGGCTATCCCAGGTGGAGCACTGCTTCCTCCTAAAAGGGATGCAAACTCAGTCCTTTGACATTTAAAGCTAGGCTGCAGCAAGCTCCAGAATTGTGATCAAGGAAATTCTTGTCCTGGCAGGCAAGAGGGATTAAACCAACAAACTCTAAGAATACGAGAGAAAAGCAGTAATTCTCTTTGATGCTTTCTCTAACTGCTCCCTTCCTACCAGGGTGGCATTATCTGCCAAAATTCTGCCTGGTTCATAATTCTCAACATAAACAAAGTATTTTATAAGAAATTGAGACAAACTTTCATGCTATTTATTGCTAAACAAAGAGGTTCTTTATATGTGGATGACTTAATATTTCAAAATCTATGAATCATCTAAATGCCCAGCAAAATGAGGATATATATACATATATATTATATATCACATATGTATACACACAGACAAATACTTGCACACAAACCAGTCATTACATCCCTGTAAAAATTGTGCAAACAGGATAAAGTTCTCTTTCCAGAAGGAGGTTTCTTATTGCGTCTCTGGGCAGTTTTCTTTAATTGATGAGGATTTTTTTTTTTGGTCTGGTAGGGATATATTTAATTGTGATGTCCATTGATGTTTTGCTTGTATTTGAGCAAGTCCATTGTATCTGTTTAAGATCTGCAACTTTCCTCTCTGTCTTTGGAGTCACCCCAGTGGAGGGACACGAGAGATGTGGCCCTGAAGGTGGACAGGGGCCATGTGCCACCGCTTGTTCCTCAGGGGAAGTTGGTGACGTCTCCATCTGGTTTCTGTCGTGGTAGCTGAGAAACGCCAATAGTGATTTATAGTAAAGAGGTGTGGTATAGAGTCTCTGCAGTTTAAGTGCAGGAGCTGCGTCTGGAGAGAGTCTCCCGGCAGAGCAGGCAGGCTTGGGGGATCGGCCAGCGGTATATGAGAGCCAGCACAGGAGGGGCTGCCTCACCTGCACCCCCCCCCGGCTCCCACGGTGACAAATCCATCCAGGTACACCGGACTTCAGCTCTCAGCAAGGCTTGAACTTTGCTCTGCTCTTGTGGAAGTTCCCCTTTCCTTATTAAAGGCAGAGAAGGAAGGAGCTATAGCATGTGACACCTTGGGACTCTTCCACTCTTTTTCTATATCTTACTGATATATTTTCAGTACTATACAAGCACTTCGCTATTAATAACTAAGTTTAAACTGAGTAAATTCTGAGCAGGCAGCACAGTGGGGAAGAGTTCACATGAATCACATCAATTTATGCCTGCATGGCTGCAATGACACATGCCAGCAACTGCAGTGACACACATACCAACAACCAGTGACACACGTCAGCAACCAAAGTGACACACATGCCAACAACCAGTGACACATGCCAGCAACCAAGTGACACACATGCCAACAACCAGTGCCACATATCAGCAACCAAAGTGACACACATGCCAACAACCAGTGACACATGCCAGCAACCAAGTGACACACATGCCAACAACCAGTGACACACGTCAGCAACCAAAGTGACACACATGCCAACAACCAGTGACACATGCCAGCAACCAAGTGACACACATGCCAACAACCAGTGACACACGTCAGCAACCAAAGTGACACACATGCCAACAACCAGTGACACATGCCAGCAACCAAGTGACACACATGCCAACAACCAGTGACACACGTCAGCAACCAAAGTGACACACATGCCAACAACCAGTGACACATGCCAGCAACCAAGTGACACACATGCCAACAACCAGTGACACACGTCAGCAACCAAAGTGACACACATGCCAACAACAAGTGCCACACGTCAGCAACCAAAGTGACACACATGCCAACAACCAGTGCCACACGTCAGCAACTGCCATGTCTTCCTACTGACAACCATGCCATCACAGCAGTGATGGCCTCAGTTGAGAGCGTGTTTTGCAGTGCGTCCGCTATTACGTCAGTTTGGTCTGAGTGAGTTGGGTGAGGGCTGTGGCTGTGGTTCTGCAGAAGCTCATGGAGGTAAGCAGGAGTGACGGGAACTGAGTTTCCAGAGTCTGCATAGCTGGTCCTGGTGTCAGTGACGTAGTCTCAGAGTGTTTATTCCAGTTGTGTTTCTTTCCTGTCTGCCTCCTCTTGTGAACCTTTGTAACTCTGTGCGTGTTTCAGTCTCTGCGTCTACGATTCCATGCGTGTCTGCATGAGTATCTGTGTATCTCTGCCCACAGGTCTGCTTGTGTGCTCAGTGCTCTGCCTGTGTCTCAATATTCACGTGTGGACATGAGGACTGAATCTCTGAATTTGTCTGTCTTAGGAGATGATGGAGTGAACAGTCACACTCGCCATGATATGGCACAGATGATTGGATTCGATGTAGACTAGCAGGACCCGGTCACCTGACAGAGCAGAGGGAACCTTCTGGAAAACCCAAGGCTCGATGATCTGGTTGAGGTTTGGGGGCCTGGGTCCTATATTCCGTCAACTCTAACTGTGAACTTCACTTCCCACACACCGCCTCCGTCTGCCTTCTCAAGGTCTCTGCCCTGCCGATTGCCCCTTCGCAGGGGAGGTAGCCTGCCCTGATCTGAACTGACCTCACAAACAGAAAGGCTGGGGGGTGGGGGGAGACTCGTTACTTTGGGCATCCTGTACAGCTTTTTTTTTTGCTAGTCCTGGGCCTTGAACTCAGGGCTTGGGCACTGTCTTTGGGCTCTTGGGCTTTTCTCAAGGCTAGAGCTCTACCACTTGAGCCACAGCACCATTTCTGGCTTTTTTCTATGTATGTGGTACCAAGGAACTGAAATGGGTCTCTGTGCATGTGAGGCAAGCATTCGACCACTAGGCTAAACTCCTGGCCCGGCTTCTTTTAAGAAACGACTTCACTGGCTATTTGCTCCCTTCAGTTTTCCAAATTGTGGTGTAGCTTAACGGGAAACAGCCCCTGGATAGAAGGAGGGCGTGTTTCCCGTTGCTGTGTGAGGTCAGAGTTAACACGGCCCAGGGGAGGACAGGTGCCCACCTTTCCACACTGCAGTTGGTCACATCATCGTCCTGGGTTTTCCCTGCCATCTTGTTTCCACAGGGAAACAAGCTACGGATGTCTTCTTGGCCTTTCTCTCCTGGCCTCAGAAGCCCACCTCCCACACACTTCCTTTGCCTGGCATGGGAACAGGCAGGTGGAGCCAGGCAGGGGACAGTGAGGCCAGGGCAGGGGACAGTGAGGCCTGGGCAGGCGCCTGGCACCTCCCCGACACCACCCTGAGCCAGAGCTTAGAGTTTTCTGGAAGTTCCCGCAGTGCCACTGCCTCCAAGACCCCCCAGCAAGCTCTGGAGAAAGGTGAGAGCGCTGATTCATACCTTGAGTCTCAGCGCTAATTGCAGATTCCTGACTGGTCCTCGCTCCACTGTCCCGAGCGACCCACACCCCACGGTCCCCAGCAGTCCACACCCTGCTGTGGGTAAAGCGTCACTCTTGCTGCTGTGCAGGCAGTGATGCCCTGCTGTGTTGGCTCTGACCAGTCCCTGCTCCACACTTCAAAGGGACAGACAGCCCAGACACTGGCAGGCTTACAGGAGCTGAGAAATGAGGAGTTCATTTTTCAAGATCTTCCACCAGGACAGATTCTGCATACACAAATTCAGGGACTATTGTGCAGGTTCTTATGTCCATCAATAAGGGAGGGAAGAC
This sequence comes from Megascapheus bottae, assembly GCF_031878675.1. NCBI lineage: Eukaryota > Metazoa > Chordata > Mammalia > Rodentia > Geomyidae > Megascapheus > Megascapheus bottae. The sequence goes on from NC_143528.1 coordinate 41,814,678, forward strand.
AGGCCTGGTAGAGGGAGAACGTGCTGTTCCAAGCGTATTTAAATCTACAACTAAAGTTGAAGGGAGAAAAGGAGAAGCTAATTTTGAATTTCTTTTCAAATTCAAATGTAACGTTTTTTTCTTCTGGGATGTGAAGTCTTTACCACACGGTCATGAGTTGACAGCTAGATAAGTAAGTATTTCAGAGACTAGTAGAATGTGCACGCAGGTAAATGAGCGAGGGTATTTGCTACAGAAAGGAGACCTGAGCACCATAGCACTGCCTGCTTGTGGGAGGAGGGTAAGCACCAGTGCAGTGGTGCAGATGTGTGGTCAGAGGGATGAAGACAGGAGCCAGTCTGCTTCCTCCAGGAAAGGGCACATCACAAGATAGACTGTAAGACTGACTATCAGGACCAAGATATAGTGTATTCATAAACTTCTTTGTTCACTGGCAGCTATCAGTACAACTACTTAAAGATAATCATATTAAAAATAAACATGAGTACACCCTGCACCTATACACACACACACACACACACACACACACACACACACACACACACACACTGCCACTCTTTAACAGAGTTAGCAGTGTTCTTGAAGACTGAAAAGGCTCTCAGACTCACAGGGCAAAATTCTAGCAGGAAACCTCCAGTGCTCAAATTCCTAGAGGTTTTGAGTCTTCAAAATAATCATAGAACATGACTGTAAGATCAACCAGGTGAAATGGTCAAGGAAAGAAGCAAACAACAACAACAGCAACAACAGAACAATCAGAGGGGGAAGAAAGGAACAGCCAGATTCTGTGGAGCTGGCTGTTCCCAGCTCTCCCATCCCTCAGGCCCTCTCCTAAGGGGGATTTTGGGTAGCGATCTGTGCAGGAACTCTCGGACAATCGTGGAAACCACCAGCGGCACGACGGCACGACGCGGGGTTTCTGGTGAAGGTCCGTGTGCTCCGGACTATTTAAAAACTGAAGGAAGGCATGGTGGTGACATTTTCTCAGGTCTCCAGCGGAGCAGGGAGGGTCCTGCCGTCACAGGAGGAGCCTGGGGCCTGCAGCCTCGGAGAGGAGGGACAGGCACCGTGATTCTGTGCGCAGTGACTCTGGGCACAGCGATCCTTGTCTACCTGGCACCTCATGGCTGGCTGGGCTTTGTGGAAGCCGTGTCAGGCGGGGACATCCACTCGTTCCCATTCTGAGCCAGAGTCCTGCACAAGAATCCGCCTTCAGGGGGCTGCAGGCACCATGGGCACTCCAGAGTGCTGGCAGAGACTGCCTTGTGGGCAACCTTCGGCTCACGTGTCCCGTGGGGATCCCTGTCCTCCCAAAGAGCATGCACTGGATGCCATTTCAGACCAAGCTGAGTGGGGGGCAAGAGGACTGCAGAACTGGATCCGCACCCACTTGTGTGGTTATGTAGTCCTGGAGCGGGGGTCTGAGGTGGCCCTCTCCCCCTATGGAATGGGCTATGGCTGCTGGCCGGTCCATGCTACTAGAGGAAAGAATATGATCCATGTCCCTTCCCCTAGATGGAGAAGAGCTCTGCACACTCACTCCTGCTCCTAGCCTGGGAAGCCGGCATGAGGCACTTTCTAGTTGACCTTAGCAGGCACAGCAGTTGGAGCCCACGGCTTCCTCACAGGGGCCCCCACTGTCTTCACCTTGACAGCGGGGAGATGCTGGCTTCATGTGTTTCCCTTTCTCTCCCCAAAGCCAGTTTGAGACTCCTAATAAACAGATCTGAGCAGATGGAAATGCTTTCCCCCATCTGGACTTCTCTTCTCTTCTCTTTTGGAGACAGACTGCACGGAGGGGCGAGTGGTGTCTTTGTGGCTTGCCATGCATCAGGCAGCACACCTTTGTGGAGATCACGCGATCTGCTTGTCACCAGAGGAAATGAACACTTCAGTTTTACTTTCCTAACGAGAACATGGGAGATGAGGGACGCGAGGCCGGTGAGAAGTCAGCGCCAGTCCCAGCGGTTTTCACGCCATGTTCCTGCTCTGGCTCCTGTGTCTCCAAGACTGGCTAGGTGTGAACTCTTCTGAGGCCTGCACAGTGGAGGTCGTCCCAACTGACTGGCCACTGTCCAAAAAGAAATGTGCTCTTTTCCTGACTAACATGACTGTGTCTTCTCTGCACATCACCCTCCGAATAACAGTTAAAAACAAAAAACAAGAATGCCCCTTGTGCTGTCACTCAGTGGTGCCTCCTACAGGCCTGGCTCTGCTCCTGGTCAAAGTAGCCGGGAGCGTGGAGCTTCCAGCTGCATGTGTGTGGGCTTCCTGTGGACTTGTGGGAATGGTCCATCAGTGCTCCCCAGTGAGCTGAGACCCGGGTATCCCTGGGCCCTGCCTGCGCATCTCATGGCCTCCCATCCCTAGAGGGAGGGGACAGGAGACACAGCACTGCTGAGGTTGGACATCTAAGCCCTTTGTACCCAGGAAGAGGCTGTGTTGACTTCTGATTTTTGTCCTAATATTTCTTACTGTCTTGAGACAGGCAGAGGTGGTAGGTCTAGGGAAACACCAACCAGGTATCTCTAATACAACGCTCCTCTGTCTCTGTCTCTGTCTCTGTGTCTCTCTCTGTCTCTCTGCCTCTCTCTGTTTCTCTCTGTCTCTCTATCTCTGTTTCTCTCTGTCTCTCTGTCTCTGTCTCTGTCTCTCTCTCTCTCTCTCTCTCTCTCTCTCATACACACACACACACACACACACACACACACACACACACACACACACACACCTGGTCATGGGGCTTGAACTCAAGGACCTGGCACTGTCCCCAATTTTTTTTCCACTCAATGCTAGCACTCTGCCACTTTGATCCCAGTGGCACTTCTGGTTTCCTGGTAACTGGAGATAAGAGTCTCCTGAACTTTTCTGCTCTGGCTGACAGCTCTGTGATCCTCAGGTCTCAACCTCCTGTGTGGCTAGGGTTATAGGAGTGAGTCTCCACACCCAGCGGCCCTTTTCTTTATTAAGGAGAGAATCTGCTCTCAACTTTTCACTGCCATGGATTTTTCTATTTGAAAACAACAGTAGGGAAGCCAAACAGTACCACATTGAACCAGCGTGACAACCTTATCCGTTCTCCAAGGCTTTCTCACACGCACACATGCACACCCTTCACAGATAGCATTCTCCTGTGGGTGATGTAAAAGCAAACCAGGTTTATCCCCAGTGTCCTCTTTTCTGACTCCTACTCAGGTGACCTCATCTCAAATGCACTCTGCAGCCATCTTGGAGAGGCCTCTGATGTCATCACAGCAAACAGGCCTTCCTTTTAGGTCCCCGGTCTGATGGGATTTCCTCATCCTTTCTGGCACCACAGGGACTCCATCCCAGGCCTGAGGCCTTGGGATTACTGAGACAGAGCACTCAGGATCGGCAGGCCACAAAGGACAGCAGGCAGAGGCTGGGAAGAGGGGTCTAAACCCCAGTGTGGAGGTGTCACCTTCTAGACACCTCAGGCCACACAGAAGCACTGCAAGCCTCCCGGCCGCCTGCCTCCATCCTGCGCAGGCATCGGGCCATCATGCTGCTTTAAACAGCCTTAGAGTTCCCACAGACATCAAGAATTCAGAATGGTTTAAGGATCAGAAGTGGGGCAATGGCTCCCCAGTCCTAATGACGGCCCCCGCTGCTGCTGGCTTGTTTCAGGGGCCATACTGGAGAGCCCTTCCCCTGCCTGGAACCGGGAGTGGAGACCCAGCGACCACCAGGGGGAAGGTAGCCACTAGATGGCAGCAGTGCCCCACGATTTCCTCCCCAGCAAGGCGCGTTTCTGTGGTCTTGGGGCTGTGTGGGGGGCAGGGGATCCCCATTATCAACTCACTCACAAATGCATATTACACAATCGGATTGAAGAACGCACTCATCTCCGTTTACAGCCGTCTTCCGTCCGATTCGGATTCACGATCAAGTGACAAGTGGCACAGATCTCGGTAGCCTCCTGATCTGATCCAGCCCAAGAAAATGTCCCCTTGCAGACTGAAGCTTGTGTTCACTGGGGCTGAGCCCCCTCGCTTGCCTGAATCGAGTGGTTTTTGCGCTCGGAAGGAAGAAGGTGGCCACACAATCCCCCGCCCCAACAAAGGTGCTTGAGCGTGTGGCCCTTTAGATGAAGGGGACATCCAGGCAGGAGCCTGTCCTGAGGGAGTTGAAGACTCTGGTGATAATGTTCACCTGTGACTCCTGGCCCACGGTGCTTGGATGGTGGAAATGCGTTTTAATGGTGGGAACCCTTCTTGGTGACAGGCGTCATTGGAGTGGCAGCCTCAGATCTGAAACAGCCCACTCGGGTCTGGTGAGGGGCTGGGAAGAAGCGCCCAGTGTGTCCACCTCCCCAGAGACGAGGGGGAGCCCTCTCCACGACATGTTGGGTCCAGATGCAAGGACAGCGCCCGGCCCGTGGTCTCCTACTGGGAATCCCTACTTGGCACTGAGCTGCTATTTCCACAGAGATAACCGAGGGCTAAATAGGATTGGGCCCCGTGGACAATCCGAGCCCTGTGAGGAGCAGAGCCCTCAGGCAGAGGGAGCCTCTGACTGCTGCGCTCAAGGTGGGCTGGGGGGAGCCGGAGGAGACCCCAGGGCAGGCAGGACATGGGGAGCCTGCAGGAGGAGCACCCCACATCAGAAACTGCGAATGCACTCAATCCGCAGGACTCAGGGGGCAGCACCCAGAGGCCGGGCTGCTCTTCCCGTCCCCCCAGGCCCGCCTGGACTTGTCCCTGGGAGGCATAGACCCCCCCCCCCGTGATGCAAACTAGTGTCACCACCCCCCATTGTGGAACTATGTAGCTTCTTGCTCAGAACGGTGAATCACTGGAATGTCGCTCAGGGAGAACTGGGGCTGTTTTGGTTTTCTGTGAAGTTACTGCAGGAGGCCTCCCACCCGGGGGAGCGCGGTGCAGCCCCTCCTGCAGCCCCCGCCCCCTCCAGGCCGGGCGCTGGCCCGCCCGGCGTCTCCCGGGCCGGCCTGGGGACCGCACCACCCAGGCCGCGCGGAGCCCCGACGCGGGACCTCGGCGACCCCTCGCGGGCGGGCAGGGGCAGGTCCCGAGGCGGCGTCCCCGGGCTCGCGCGGCGCGGGCTTCCCCCACCGGGCGCCCAACAAGTCTCCCCGCGCCGCCTGCGCGCTGACGCGCCGGAGGCGGAACGGAGCGCGGCGCGCGCGGGGCGCCTGGGCCCGGGCTGGGCTGCATCGGGGCTGCGCGGCGCCCGGCCTCTCCCTCGCCCCTCGCCCTCGCCCGGGGAGGCGGCGGAGCCCAGCGGCCGCGGAGGCGCGGCCGGTGCCCCGCGCTCCCCGCCCGCCCGCCGCGCGCTCCCTGCCGCTCTCCTCCCCCACCCCTCCCGCGGCTCCGCTCGCCGCCCGCCCGCCCGCTCTCCAGCCGCCTCCTCGCCAGGTCTCCCGGCTGCGCGCGCGCCTCGGCCCGCCTCGCCTCGCCTCGCCCGCCTCGCCAGCCTCGCCCGCCTCGCCAGCCTCGCCAGCCTCGCCAGCCTCGCCGCCCCGGCGTCGTCCTGCTCGGCCCGGCCCGGCCCGGCCCTCCGCCCCAGCCCGGGTCTCCCGCGGAGCCGCGCGCAGCCCGGCGGAGGCTCCGACCCGATGCTATGAGAGGGCGGCGAGCCGGGCGCCCAGACCTGCGGGAGGCGACGGGCGCGCGGCGGGTCTCGCCTCGTCGTCCCCGGGCATAGCCCCGCGGCGCCTCGGCGGAGAAGGGCGGCTCGCGGGCGGCCCTCGGCGAGCTGCGCGCGGACCGGCTGCCGACATGACCGCGCGGAGGAGAGTCCGGCCGCCGCCGCCACCGCTGCCGCTGCTGCTGCTGCCGCTGCTGGCGGCTCTGCGCGCGGGGCCCCTCGCCGCAGCCAAGGGTAAGCCGGGCCGCCCGCCCGCTCGGGGGACACGGCGCGGGGACGCGGCGCGAGGCCCGGGGGCCGGGCGGGCGCGGGGTGGGAGGGTCCACCCGGGGGCAGAGCGCGCGTCGGCCTGCGCGGGCCCGGGCGAGGCGGGCCGCGCGGGGCAGTCCCGGGACGCCTCCTCCCGGCCCCGGAGGGAGCCGCGCCCGGCGGACGCCCGGCCCCGGGGCGGACGGGAGGCCGGCGGTGCCCCCCGCGGCCCCTCGCCAGCGGCCTCCGCCGCCCTCGGCGCCCCCTCGGGCTTCGCCCGCCGACTTCGCTCCCTCCAACTTGCGCGGCGGCGCCGGGAGGCGGGCGAGGCTCGCGGGTCCCGACCCCGGCCCCCGCGTCTGTGAACTTGGTCCCCCCGCGGGGCGACTTGGGGGAGGGTGGGTCCCTCCCGGTGGGTCCCTCCCGCGCCCCGGGCCGGAGCCCCAGCTCGGCTCCGTTCGGTGGAGGAGGCCGGGTGCGGGGAGAGGGAGAGGCGGGCGCGGCGGGGGCGCGAACCCCGAGTGCGGTCCCCGGGCGCGAGCCCCGGCCCGGCGCCGCCGCCCTCGCCGGCCTCGCAGACCCCGGCTCCCGGGAAGGGTTCGGCGCAGCCTCCCCCGTCTCCACGCCGCCTGCATCGCCGCTCCACCCGCCCCGATTCCTGGGCGATGGAGGCGGCGGAGAGGAGCCCCGGGCTGCGCGGAGCGGGGAGCGGAGCCGCCGCTCGGGGCGCTCCCTTCGGAGCAAGAAGGGCCCGCGGCGGCTGCGGGCCGCCTGCCCTCCCTGGGGCGCCCGGGGGCCGGGGAACGTGGAGCCCCGGGCCGGCCGGGGCAGGGCCGCGGGACAGCCGAGGACGCGGGGCGGCCGCCCGGGGCTCAGCGGGGCGGGGAGGCACCGGCCGCAACTCCGTACAACTTCCCGGTGCCCGCGCTCGGGGCCGGCGGGGAGCGGGGCCTCGCGCCGTCCCTTCCCCCGCCACGAGCGGCGGCTGCCGCGCCGGCCGCGGCTGCTTAACACCCGGCACACGTGTGCGCGGGCGGACCCGCCCCGCGGGGGAGCGGCGGGCGCGCGTGGGGCGGCGGCGCGGGGGGACGCGCGGCCCCCGCAGGCGGCCCCGAGGGGCAGCGCCGCCGGGCACATGGCGCCCCAGCACGCGCTGTCCGGAGCCCGCGCCCCGCCGCCTGGACCGGGTCGGGACTCCGCGGCGCCGGGCTCTCTGCGCCCCGGTCGGGTCGGGTCCACCCCGCGCTGCCCAGGACCAGCACGGGCCGAGAGGTCAGGTGTAAGCATGGCGCTCCCGCGGGGGGCGCTGCCTGCCCGGCCTCACCGGCCTCCCCAGCCCCAGGGCGGCGGCGAGGTCGAGTGGCCCAGCGCGGCCCTCTGCTGGGGACGCAGCCAATTGACCCCAGGGCTCAGCCTGGAGCCAGGGGCGACCTGGAGGCGCTGTGAGCCCGTGGTTTACCAGGAGGAGGAGGAGGAGGAGGAGGAAGAGGAGGAGGAAGAGGAGGAGGAGGAGGTGGTGGTGGTGATGATGAGGGTGGGTTGGGGGGGGCTTGGCTGAGGGCGCAGGGCGGCGGCGGTGGACGCCCAGGCGGCCCCTCGTGCTGTGGTGAAGGCAGGCAGGGCTTCTGAGGCGTGGGGCACCATTGGTGACCTGTCTGCTGTTGGAGAGGCTGGGAGAAGTCGCCCGAGCCGCTTCTCTCCTGCAGCAGGTCCTATCAGCCTTGGTAAACAACCCTCTTCCCTCTGTGTCCCCTACCCACAGACATCACACCGTCTCGTCACCACGAGAGAACCAGGATGGTTGTCCTTATTCTCCTCTAGCACATAGGTGGGTAATTCACTCCGGGAGCACCTGCTTGGGCTCTCCAGTGACACTAAGGGCCAAGGGCTTGCCTGGTCCTTTCTTGCCGTGGTCAGCATGGCAAATGCAGTTCCTCTCAGGAATGACAGGATGGTGTCCCGCAAGGCCTGGCGCCCGGAGCTAAGCTCTGAGCGCCCAGCATCGCTGCCTCTGGCAGTGCCAACATGCATCCCTCTCCCCAGCAGAGGGACTTTCAAGCACATGTTGCCCAATTCCCCCAGAAACAGCTCAACTCAACAGTGGAGGAGTGTTCTTTGAGACACTGTAAACCAGTATGGTTCAATGGCATGCTAGCCTTTCTAAAGCGTCCTCTTACCCTGCAGAGCCTCTCTGCTTCCCTCTCCCAGGGAAGCCAGAATCACCTGGGCGGAAGAAGGAACAGAAACCTTTCAACCACTCAGCACTAAAAATCATTCAGTTCCCATGTCTGCAGCCAGGGTTTCCTCAGCACTTCAGACTCAAGTTATTTTATATTATATATATATATATATATATATATATATTTGCATTGTTGCTGCCGCTATGGTTGTTGCTGTGAAGTTCAGGGCTTGCTCAGCCAAAAGCTTTGGATCTCTGCCCCATCTTGTCTGCTGCCTCGTCAGCACTTTGGGATTTGTAGACTCTGGGAAAGTTGAGAGGAGCCTCTTCTGACTGGACAGGCTTGAGAATGTGAGCAGCAGGGAGACCGGGAGCTTCTTACCGTGCAGGTGATGAAAGGCCCTGAGCACCTCTGAGCCTCTGAGTTGAGTCTTAGGTGTCCTGTTCACTGACCCGGGGAGAGAACGGCTGTTGGATGCTGGCCTGCAGTGGGCAAGCTTGCTTGACAAGGAGGCATAGCTCCAGCCCTCACAAGCCCCTCCTCCAGGGCCCTACCTTCTCACCATGTCTGTCTGCAGTTTAGTTTTCTCCAGCATCAACCAGATTTGAAAAATGTCAAGAAAATGGCTCTGCTTCCTTTAAGAAACAGATCAACAAAGGCTCAGTGGCCACTTAGTACTTATTGCGAAGGCCCAGCAAATCCGGTGTAGACATTTCTAAGCTGTCAGAATGCAAACGGCATATTAAACACTCCATGCTCTGATGAATTCTAAATGGGCCTCTGGTAGGGTTTTTTTTTGTTTTGTTTTTTTTCTGAGCTCATAGTGAAAATACGTGGCTACAGCTCACGGGCAAGCAACGTAAGTTCCACTTTTCCACTTGCCTTTGGACCTTCATCATTTTTATTTTTCCTTGTTGAGTGCATTTCTTTCCGTACAGCAGTTAAAACGTTGCAGGGTTCTGAAGGTATGCTTTCCTTAGTCTTGAGTTCACCTGAGCGTACGTCAGAGGACATGTCTGATGGAGGCAGAGATTCCCTGTCATCCATGGGACCCTGCACATATGCTGAGGACTTTTCCATAGACACAAAAGTTCCGACCTGGATTCTACATCAGCGCAGTCACCATAGACGCAAACCAGTTTTCTTCTGTGGTTTGCCTACCACAGGGATTGGAGGCATATGTTTTTTGAACCAGTAGGATTGGCTTGGGTGAGCAACCTGAGTCCAAGAAACAGGCATTCTTGACTGCAGGAAAGGTGATTGGCTCACTACAGACAAGAACAACCTCTTGGTATTGAAGTTAAATAATCATGTAGAGCTATGTCTTCCTAAATGCAAACAAGTACTCTTTTTTTCCTTATGACTTTATACATGACTTTTGATTTCTCGATGCATCTGCATCTAAGATCTAATGTAGTCCCTAGCATTGAGGCTGATATGTAAGCAGAATCACCACCTCCTCCGTGTGACAAACAGACAGAAGGACATTGTGTACCTTGAGCTGATTGAAATGGACTGGTTGTAGGAGTGCGTCAAACACTGTGCACCTCGTCCTCCCCCCCCCCTCCAGCTGAGCGCCCTCTTTGGAGGCAGAGTGTGCAACTCTTTTCTTCTGGAGTTCAGCTGAAATGTCCTTTATACGATCCCTTTCCACCAGGAATTTAGGGGAGAGGAAAGTGCCATCAGTGCCTCAAGGAAATTGCCCGAATTTTCTGTATCCTCAGACACCGTGGTTCTATCAGCGTGCGAGGTTCCGTCAGCCAGTGGACACGTGTCTCCTGAGCCGTGGGATTCACTTGCCAAAGCCACAGTTGGTGTTTACTGACCCTCTTTACCCACATTTATCTATGAATAGAGAGCCTTAGTGGGTTCAAGCAAGGCAAACCCAGCCACACAACCAAACCACACAGCATGTCCCAGCATGCACAGCTCCAGGTGCCTGCTAAACGTTCTTGTCGCGAATGCACCTTTCCTGCACTGCTGTCTTTCTGCTTTGTGGTATTCTGAACTTAGCTCAGGGGAAGTAGCGAACAGGAATGGAGAATTTTCCAGTTACCACTGCATTCAAATCTGTGCTCCTAGTCTTAAAGTTTCCCCATTGCCTTTGCGGAGTTAGCAGGTGACCGGTGTGGTGGGCACCAGGTCAAGGTCAGATGATCAGGAGGGCTTCATCGTGGTCCGCTGACTGCTGTCACACCGGGCTCCCTACCAGTGGGTGGCTCTGGAATGTGGTTGCTGTCCAGGGACTGGATTATTTAAAATATGAGCTCAATTAACCACTTTGTCATTCTTACTTTGAGGATTTCCATGAACACTTAACTGCAGTAAAGCTCAAGAATACACTAATAGGCCTAAGGCCATTCTAGAAATCAAGACGCCTTTTTCCCCCAAGTCATCCTGATAATCTTAAGGCACATGAACTCCAGTAGGCCTGGAGCCACGTTTGAAGTCAAGGCTGCCTGCCCCGGTCCCCCATGCTGAGCCTGTGTGGCTGGCTCTCCTCACCTAGAGACCTGGGGTGCCCCGCATGAAAACCTCCCGTGCCCGAGGGTCACTTGTCTCAAACTTGCTTCCATGTGGGTCCATGCTCTCTCTCAGTAGCGGGGTCCCTATGTACCTCTGAGCACACCATTCCACACCCCTCCCTGCGGTAATTAATAGGCAGATAACCCAAGTCAGCTTGTACATAGAGCTACACTATGCTGGCCACTGGGCAGTGTGGTAGAATATGCATTGAAGCTTTGAGATGGTTTTAAAAAGCAACGAATGAATCATTGTTAGATATTTATCTATATAAGGAATTGTACTTAGATAAAATATGTATCCTGCATAAAATGTAAGTCCTGATCAGCTCTATAGATGGTATCTAGGTCTAAGTGGTAGATTATATCATTATCTATTGATTCTGCCTTGTCAATAAAGAGGTAGGGACGTGATAATCAATTCATTAATCCTTCTCAGACTAATTAGCCCACGCTGACTTCACGATGAATATTCCATGTGATGAAGCTGCAATTATTTTAGATCATTTGGTTTGCATTGTCAGCCGCCTGCATTATCGACATTCATCATTTTTTGCTGTTTAATCTTTTTATTTTTTCAAAGATGAATTTACAACAAAGGAGGGATCCAAGCTTCTTTTACATAGTGTTTATATTATGGGAGGACTTCAGGAGGTAATTACATTCTTTCATATGAATGTACTGCCCACATGAATTATTTTTTTCCCTTTTACTGTTTAGTATACTCTGATGTGATTAGTGTTATGTAAGAAAGAGCTAAATGTTAGATTAAAATTTGAATTATTTGAGGAATGATCTCTAAAGAATTAAAAGCCTTTGAAATTAATTGTGAATTCTAAGCAGTTCTGTTCCGGATGCCAGGAGAATCTGTGTGCTGTTAGTCGGGGAACTTGTTCCTCCTCTTATTTCGATGGGAGCCCCTTTGCTGATGTCTCATGAGTTGGTAATTTTCCTCATGTTGTTGAAATGCAGGTCAAGCCTGCAGAAAGCCTTGGTCTTCACTGTCCTACAGTATCTCCTCGTCTCAGTGGAGGCTCAGGCCCTGTCTGTGGATTCTCAAGGCTCCTCCCTTCATATTGTCTTAGTCCTTAGTGTTGGAATGGATTGCCTTGGGCTCACCAGAAGGTAAACAGCTCCCAGAGACAAGGTTCCCAAAGGCAAGGTTGAGTTCCCCTGCTAGGAAAGGCAGGATCTCATGTTCCTCCCAAGAATGGAAATAGGAGACTGTTTAAAAGTTCCCTGGTGACCTTTGTCTCCATGATCCCGGCTCTCCCACCTTTCTTGTTTGGAGTGGGCTGGGAAAGTGTTGATTTTAATGACAGTTCAGCCGTGGACAGCAGAGACACGCGGAGAATAGATTGTGAAAGCATATGGAGAGGAGGCTCACGTTCACACAGAAAATTGACACAAGAGATGCTTTCTGCTCAACATTTCCTTTTCTTTTGCCTGTACCGGGATTTGAACTCAAAGCCTATACTTACTAGGCCGGTGTCTTTCCACAGTCATGCCTCCAGCACTGGGATTCCGTGGATCTTATTAGGAGAGGGTCTTGCTTCTTGCCTGGTTGTATGCTCGGGCCTACATCCTCCTGCTCTAGGTCTCCCAGTGTCACTGGAATGACAGGCCTAGTCCCAGTGTCCGGCTGCCCCCTGGAGACAGATTGTCACAGGCGTTTCTTCCTGGCAGTCCTGACACCGTGCTTTTGTCTCTCTCAGGGTGCCATGGGGCTTGGGCGAGCAGGCAAGTGTCTGCTGTTGCCTGTTGGTTGAGAGTGAGAAGGGAGCCTATGAATTATTCTGCCCCAGAGTCCTTCTGCTCTTAGTCTCCCAAACAGTGAGAGTGAAAAACAGAAGCCACTGGCACCTGACAGAAAGGTGCATTCCTTTAGAATCCACGTACATCTCTCATTCTACCATACACAGAGTCCTTGTTGGAAACGTTCCATTGTCATGCTGCATACATTATACACAGGTGTTATCTAGGTCTTACTCATGTATATTATGTATGTACATACATTATATACCTTGATATTAAATATATATATAATACATATGTGTTTCAGGTTAGCTGGCTGAAGTTGTTATGAAATAGCATCCTTAGCCATTGTCCTTGCATATTTCATTCGTCGTATACTTAGCAGTAAAGTCTTGGGAGCCGGAGGTGTTCTGGGTGTTGACAGCTCCCTCGGGGCTGTGGTAAGGTCACCTCGCCCTGGGGAGCACTCCATGGGGCATGGCTGGAGACAGCGCCCTTCCCCATCACCCACCCTGTGTTTATAACCAGGACATCGGTCCTGGTGGCCTTCTTGGGCTCCCATTCTTATTGGACTCTATTCCAAACCATTGGAGTGCTGTAATAACACTGCATGGCGGGACACTGGTGTCTTGAGTGCATGGAGGGAGTTTCTATGGAAGGCTAGCTGGATTGAACCTCTATGGATATAGAACAAGGTCAGGAAGAGAACCAAGAGCCGGAAGGGGAGAGATGGGCTGGCGGAGTCTTCTCTGGTTTTCTTTTGGGGGGCCACAGAAGGTCCAGTGGCCACATTGAGCATGTTCCCAAGACCATAAACATATTTCAGACCATATTACAGAGATGACCGTGGCTTCTTCAAGTCCTAGCCAATGGCGTCTCTACTCATACATAGAGTATGAGTAGAAGTAGTTCTTTTGAACTTCTCCATAGAACCAATTTTGAATATTCTTTATTTTATTATTTTCCCCATGCATACTTGTTTCAAGTGCATTTATTAATCATCCCTGTTTCTCTTTGTATACAGAATAAGTTATCGAAGGTGTTTGCATTTCTTTTTACATGACAATATTTTAATATTAGAGCTTATTCAGTAAATATGTCAACTTACAGTTGTCATTGTGATCTTCATGACTATTTTATCTCTTAGCTTTTTCCTTTAAAAGAGTTACATAAGAGGATTAAGGAACAAGGAATTAATCTCTCTCTTTTTCACAAGTGCAATTACAGAAATTAGCTTTCTCATGTTCTTTAGTGTAACAGGAGAAGGAGAAGGGACGTGTTGTCTGTCAGGCTATCAGAGGGAGGTGGCCTCTTCTGACCTGAACATGTTAAAAGATTAGCCAAGCTGAACTTTGGACTGTGATTTATACCAGGTAGAAAATGTATTCTTCTTTCCGTTTTTATGATAGACACTTTTTAGAGGAGTTGGTGTAAACTCCCCCAGTGTTACATGGCAGTGGGGCGTTGCTCCCCTCCCTCTGTGTGGTGGAGCCTCTTAGATTTTCTGTTTTAGAAAGGGAATCTAGAGAAAGAGTTCTGAAGTCAGAGACGCAAGGTCATTTACTGAAGCAATACAATTAGAACGAGTCTGCCTCTGGTCATGCCTTGGCTCAAGAAGGAAGTTGCACACCAGGATGTAATGTCGCCAGCCTGGCAGTGTAGGAGTGGCCCCACCTCTATCTGCTAACCACACTCTTGTAGAAGAATCAGGTGAACCTCCCACAGTCAACAAGCACTTGATAGCTGTGAACAAGACATGTAAATGTATGTATTCCACAGAGAACCAACGTGAGGAAGTGTGTGTAGGAAACTGTCGTTAAGTTTAGGTCTCAGAACTAAGGAGGTGGATGGTTGGTATCTTTCCCTTTTTGAAGCTGCAGTTGGAAATTCCAGGTTTTATGCAGCAGAGAGCGCCCGAGACTGCACACACTAGGGTGGGGTGTGGGAGATAGGGTGGTAGATGGTGACAGAGCACAGGGCACTATCTGGGCAGTGCTTACATGGTCGTCATTTTATCATGGCCAGGCAGATGTTTGTGTGGTGTGTGGTGTTGCTTCCATGTCAGAGTTCCCCGGTAAAACGCTGGGAATGTAGAAGACATGAAATATGTGTGTATATTGATCCTCGCTTCCCTGGAGTGAGGGGAGGAAGAGTGAGTCTACTTCTAATGTGCGCTTGTGAAGCAGAAATCCAAATCCCACCTTTGAGCCCATGTCTTTCTTGCCTTTTTGAATAACTATGGAGACACGGAATGAAATGATGGTTCTTAAAGTTAAAAAAAAAAACTGAAAAAATACAGCTAAGTCTCCTGTGTGAAACCACGCGAGCGAGCAAAGTAGAGACCAATTCTGAGAATTTTGAATCTGAAATGACCTTCCGATTTATTATAGGTCAGGTCTCTCATTCGTGTGACGTGTGCTAGGACTTGGGCACATCTGCAGAGCATCTAGGCAGAATTCAGTCTTCCTTCCCCTTTCCCCCTTCCCCTCCACCTGCCCAGTCTGCACTGCCTGTAAATCCCCCTCTCACCCCAACCCCCTGCCCCTGCCTACATAGCCAGCCTACCCTCCACATCAAACCTGCTCTGTCCTCCCATCCCACTGTCCCACCTCTTCCTAAGGCTTTGCCTTGGATGATGAGTTTCTCCCAGTGTGGCTGGGAACATTCTGGGCTTAAATATAAAACCCTAGCTAATCCTAACAGCTGGAGAGACACACATCCAGCATTGTAGCTCAAGAGGGCGGAGAGCTTTGGCGGGACCCGGGTCATTCCAAAGCTTCAGCAGGAGAGAAACCTGTAAAAGGATTTTGTTGCTTGTTAAGTACTTTACTACAGTCATTTCTTTCAGGCCATTGAAAATCATCGTTTTAACTATTTAATGCATTTTGTATCAGTAGAACTTGAGTTGCATATGTGTGGTTGCAGAATACTTAATTTCAAGGAACTCAGCTGATTACATTTAAACCACACTGGAAGGTTTTATTTGTTAGGTCTGCTCAAATTAGTCCAAAGAGACAATCACTTTTTTTTTTAAAGAAAATCTTGAGGATTAAAATGATTTGACTGATGAACTGACTTCAAAGAAATGAAAATGAGGTCATTATTTAGTTTGGCAGTGGATGTCTTCCAGTAGAAATAATTCATGTGGGTGTCTCAGGTGGTCTTGGCTGGTGAAGAAGGATTATTCTTGTGTTTGACAGCATCTGTTCTGGCCTAACCCTGCCGGGGTGGGGGGGGGGTGCGAGTCGTGCATCTCCCCTTCTCAAAGACTGGGCGTGGGAAACACTAGCTTCTGTTTTCCTCTGCAAAGGCGAGGTCAACAGAAATCAATTTGTAAGGACAGAAACATAGGGCAGAGTGTGGTGCTACTAGGCCTAAATAAATGTTAGCAAGCATTATGTTACTGAAGTACAGCTCTAAATTCTCACTTCTGTGAGATGCAACTTCAGAAGAAATACTATTTTTTTAGAGACAGATTAGCTGTTAGTGCCGATGAATCATTATGTGTGGATTTGGCAAATGGTAAGAACAATTCCATTATCCTCTTCTAGAATATTCTGAAGGGAACAGAATGCTTCCTACCCTTCTCACTTCATTTGTAGTAAGATATGCATGATCGATCAGATCAATTGATAGTTTACATCAAGTTAATCATTTGAACACATGCATCAAAGACAGCGTGGGCAGCATGAAAGAAAGCCTTAGGAAATCAGTTAGAAATGAGTGTTTGAAAGCTCATTTAAACTCGGGAAGCCATGCGCGTTTGAAGAGAGGAGCCGGAAGGGAGATCAGCCGAGCACTCTAGAGGTGTAGTTGGCAGAGAGAAGGTTCTGGTAGGTTGGTTGGGAGTATTTCCAGGAGCAAGCAGACATTTAGTGGTCTGGCTGAATGTATATATTGTCCTAACTGGCTGGTTTTGCCCAAGGAAGGTGTTTGAAACCGTTTTCCAGGCAGGGCATTTGAAACTCGGTCAGAGCTATTGCCTCCTTGGCAATAAACGCCAACTACTGTGTTTCCAAAGGTGAAGCAGCTCAGGGGTAAACTCTTTAAAATGCAGGACCAGGCTAGCCCTCCGCTGGCCCCTCCGCGGCCCTGGACGACCCACAGAGTGGAGATGGTCATGTCGGCCTGGCCCGGCCTGGTCCTGCCGACCGGTTCTGCTCTCTTGTCCTGACTGGGTCGGGCAGATCCGGGCAGACAGAGTTGGACCCCTCATCTGCTGTCTTAGAGTTTGATGCTCGTGTGCTTGACCCGTGGACCTGTGAAAAGGCAGCGCCTGGGTGGGGCTCCCATCACGAGTGTCTTGAATAAACCCCACGTCGTGACAGGAAAAGCAGAAATCCCTTCCAGGGCCATAGGGCAGTGATGGTCAGGACAGGTCACCTTGGGGGACGTCGGGACTGCAGAGCTGTCAGGCAAGGCGCCTTTCTCTCTCACGCTCCTGACCTCCAAGGCTCTGGCCCTGCGCTGAGTGAGGCCTGTGGGGACGAGCGGGGCTTGGGGACGCTGGGTCCTGGACGGGCACGGACGTGATCATGGGACCCACGATGCCTCCTGCCAGGGTTGCTGGCTGTGCCTGCATGGATAAGAGCTAGGCAGCACTGGGTGGACTCAGTCCCTGCCGTCCCTGCTGCTTGAGGCAGAGGTGGGGGCTGGGAGCCTGTGTGTGCACAAGGGTACAGGAAAAGGAGCACTTAACCTGAGAGTGTGACAGCTGTTCAAGCACAGGGGACCCCAACAGAGTGCCAGAGCAGAGTGCAGGGTCTCCACCCCAGAAGCCCTGCCTGCACATTGACAGCAGCCGGCGGTGTAGCTCTGCCCATCTCTCAGGTAGGGCTGCTACTCAAGTGGTGCCAACCAAAGTGAACCCTCATCTTGAAAGAGCCAGGGAAAGGTAACGATGGCACCAAGTGACTACCATGGCAAATTTACTTCCAAAGCAAAACTCCTTTTCCCCAGTAACATGGCAAACATATGGACAGGGTTTGCTGAAACAAATTAAAAACATGGCAGCTTCCTGTGCATGGTGGGAGTGATGAAAATGAATTATAAAACGTGGCGCATTCATTTTTAAATTATTGGATTGCTTGGACCTCCCTAAAAATCAAGCTAAAAAATTTTAAATGTCTTGAACTTCATGCATACAAAGAGCTAAGATACTCTGCAATGGCATGTGAACATTACAAAGTCATGAGACATATTATTATTCCACTCAAAGACATTTTTATTTGCATTTCATTATGAATCATTAATTAATTTAATGAAGGATACACATAGAAATACAAACATAGATGGAGATATTTGCATTTCATTATGATCCATTCATTAATCTAATGAATATCACAAATGTTTGAATGCGTTGAAGGAACTAAGGGAAGTGGTAGCTGCAGGTCTGGAGGAAGCAGACGAGGAAAGCATGAGTGTAGGCACCATCCCCGCATCGTCGCCATCTCTGTCAACTATTCGCTTCTCTCTTGAGAGAGCTGCACCTGGGCAAAGGCTCTGATGCACACCACACATGCACGACTATCTTTTACACAACCGTTCACTTGATAAGCCGATCATCTCCCAGCAAGGGAATTATTTTTATCATGTATAGCCAATCTGAGAAACACAGGAAGCAGCATGGAATCCTTGTGAGGTTGGCTCATCTCAGATGGCTCCATCTGCAGATCTAGATCTGATCTTCTGTCTGCCTTTCCTGTGATTGCAAATAACACATCCACAGTTTATGATGCCGCCACTCCTGCTGCTGAAATGGCCACGGCTCTCTGCGGAGGCGTCACGGTGCGTCGGGCTTGCTCACGGGTCAGGGAGTTTGGGGCACAGACCTTACACACTCTGAGATCACTGTGACCCCCCTCACAGGCATCTCCTGGCAGGTGCAGAGCTGTGCTGCGTCTGGACGCTTCTGGTCTAGACATGCCACCTTCTAGAGTTTAGACTAAACTTCCTGGGTCTGGTTTCTTTACCAGAGATGTTGTGTGGGTCTTTCACTTGCATCTCTGACATCTGTGGACTTCTAAAGTATAGCCCCACTCATGCTCAGCAATAGAAACTCTGCAGATGGGAGCAGAGTAGCCTGCATTCGGAAAGGCACTTGTGGAAGGGCGATGGAAGGTGTGTGGGTATACGTGTATTGTTGTTGTTTATTGTGTATTTGGTTCAACAATCTAAATTGGGGTAGATGATTTGAGTTCACTTTCTAGTAACTTCCTCTTTCTAAAACCTCACTGCCAACATTGATCACCACATGTTACTGGTAAGGATGTTCATACTGAAACAACACAGCTGTAATACTTACTGTCATTCCCACGAGAAGCTCAAGACTACGTTTCTCCCCATCATATATCCTGACAATGTAGGTGAGGCTTAGGAAGTCACTTTTTCTTTCCTTTTTCTTTTTGCCAATCCTGGAGCATGAGCTCAGGGCCTGGGCACTGTCCTCAAGTTTTCTCAAGGCTATTGCTCTACCACTTGAGCCACAGCACCACTTCCAGCCTTTTTCTCGAACCCAGGGCTTTGTGCATGCCAGGCCAACACTCTTACCAGTGGGCTGTGCTTCCTGTCCCCACTGTCTTTCTCTTAGGATTTTTAGCCGAATTTTCACCGTTTCTCCTCCTATGGAATCATGTTATAAAGAACTTAAAAAAATCTAAGTTATGTTTGTTAAATGGCAACTTCTTTGGGCAACTACTTAAAGATAATCATAACAATAACAATAATATTAAAATTCAAAAAATTAAAAACCTAAGCTAATGTCTTCATTTTAGGAAATAAGATATTGACCAGAACTTTCTTTTTCATGAAGCATTATATACACTGAAATAACTGATTCCCTGATTACTTTTTAAATCACTTCTGTGGTGATCATGTTCTTCCGACATTTAAATGTTATGCAAAATGTGATGTAGAATCTCTTAACATCCTGTCAACGCTTTAAATAGTTATAGACTCCAAATATACATATTGGAAAAGATTAAGAAATCCTCTTCATACTGTAGCAGAGCATGAACTAGAGTGTTAAAAAAAACCCACAATGCCAAAATGTGCTCTTTGTAAATAAAGCCACCTCCAGAAATAAAATTCTGAACTTCATGCCTTGAACAACGCCATTGAAAGCATTTTTCCTTTGGATCCTTCCCCTTCCCTTTTATTTTCAGAAACACATAGACCTTAGAGAATGGTAATCTCCACCAAGGCAATCCTGTTGGATTTGCTTTACTGATAAGAAAGTCATTCCACAATCATATCGGTTCCTCAGGAGCTGAGCCTGTCCCTGGGTCTCTGGGGAGAGGGCTAGGTTCTCTTTGAAATCTCTGGCTGAATCATAAATAAATAAAAGCACAGCCATGGATCATTTACCATTAAATAAATCTTGGTGGCTCGTGGGGTGGGATAAGGAATTTGTATCACTCAGTGTAATATTCTCAGTATCATAATATTGGTAGTAGGTGTGGATGGTGAGGACGAGAGAAGAGTGGGGTGGAGAGAGAGGGAGGGCCTGGCACCATGAGTCCAATGACACAGTCACTGAGGAAGAAGGAGATCCACTGTCCCGGGGTGTGGCAGGGTCACGTGAAGTCAACCCTGTGTGTGGCTGCAGAAACTTAAGGAACAGCAAGTCATGAAAGTTGCCTCTGTTTTTGTTTTTGTTTTCTGGAAACATCCACCTGTTTGTGCTGGGCAGAACTCCAGAGCTCACAGTGGAGATGGTAGGGCTTCAGGAAGGGCCAGTCGTGTTTACAGGTAAGCTTCACACGCATTTTCCAGATGAGAGTTCAGTCAGCGTGATGGAGCCTCCTCTTGAACGAGTCCTGTGCACGCTCTGTGGGTCAGTTAACGGCCGTGCCGCCAGCTTCCTGCTCTCAAGCATTGCTCATCCTATTGGGGTGGTTATTTTGTCCTCAACATTGTAATCAGGGCAGTCACAAAATGCGCTAACAATATAAAGTGTGTTACGTAATATTAGACTGTCAAGGGATAAACCTGATTCTCCAATGTGCCAAGCCCCATTCAGTTACCAGAGCTTTCTGGATGAACGAGTGTGTTGTGTCTGTTGAACGAGGTGTCTGAGAAGATAGAATGTGTGGCATCGCGGCATCACGTGAGACGGCAGCTGCATGGTGGGCCAGCTGACCACCTGCCCAAGTGGACCCTAACTAACAACAGGTGTGAGGGGCCACACTCAGGAAGCAGACACGCATGCTGCTGTGTGCACGCCGACCGGGCCTGGCTGCTGAGGCTGGAAGCGTGTGGAGCTGGATTAGCACCAGGCTCATTCACAGAGGTGGATCCTGAGAGGATTAGCACCCCATGTTGGGGGCAAAATTCCATCCCTGAGACCCAGCTCCTTCCTTCATGGCTCTGGAGAGTCTCCCATCTCCCTCCCGGAATATCGTTCCGGGTCCTATTCCTGGCCTTTATAATCCAATAGGGGGGAAATTCCATCTGTGTGATAATCCAGAGGCTCCATTCCCCCATGTGGTTCCATTTCTTCCAGGAGGAGACACAACTAACAGTATCGCACCTTCCATCAGATACTCCTGAGAACACTAGAAAATGCCCGCCCTGCCTTTCTTCTCGCCCTTGTCCCTTTTTTCCCTTAGTTTTCTTAGTACCTTTTCAACTATGGACTGTTGTTTAGCTAATGAGTGAAGAGTACTATTAGCTCTTTATAACCACTTAATGTATCAGGCCTTCTCCCAAAGAAACCATTTTATGACACATGTGTCGCATGTCATCATGTGCTGAATATCTGACTTAGCAGATATTTACTGAACATTTCTCCTTTCAAAGGAATCATTGAGACAAATAGGTTTGTCTTTAATTTCTAAACCTCCCATGTTAACATGAGGAATTACCTATAAGTTTTAGGAGAAAGTTAACTGAAGCCTGTGATATTTCCATAATGAATGTAACCATGGAAATTCAGTCATATTTTTACAAAAATATTTCTAGATACACGTATATCAAAACTAAGAATAATATAGCCTTTGAATGTGTGGTGAGCATTGCCTACTGCAAAATGCATTTCTAATTTAAAACTCAAGAAATGATGTTGGATAAAAATAAATCTTTTCCTTGTTCAGTTTCATCATCATTATGGAAAATGGCAGTCATGTGCCAGCTTTCATTCTAAATGATTCGTAAGCATGGAAACGTAATGATTTTGGTGTTGGAGAAGACATTTCTTCATAAAGTGGACTTAATTTTGCTACAAGATTGCTGAGGTTGAATAATTGTTAGAGTTAATCCATGATTCAGGAGTGACTGGAGGAAAGCCATGGTGGAACCATTTTAATAAGTCTGTATAAACTAATATTTACTTCTTGTTGTCCTTATTAAACCTCATTTGTGATGATACCATTTTATGCCAGCCTAGTCTTAGGTTTTGAGACCAGTGTGGAAAGGTATGACATTGATCAAGGTGAATGTATTCATAAATGGCTTTTTTAATGGTAACTTTTTTTTTTTTCAGAAAAAGTAGAGTTAATCCCCCCAAAATAACTAGAGGAAGTTTCAGGGTTAAATTTTCTCAAGGCTCATTTTTTTTCCATATGGAAGAAGTAATATCAATAAAAGCTGTCTCACAGGGATGCTCAGTCATCTAGGGCCTTCTGCACTGGCCAGGGAAGTCTCCATGCAACAGACCCGAGGGAGTTTTTAAGAAGTTCGGTCTTTTAATTGTCACTCTGCTCCTCAGGCAGTGTTCACAGCTTACCTGGCCTTGAATTCATATCGCCAGGGAACAGAATAACTCTGTATGATGTAGTATTCATAGCATGTATTGTTATTTCTGGTTGTTACCAAAATATTGGACTTTTCCAATGCAGTGTTTTTTATTTCACTGACTAGAGCCAGTGGGCACTTTTAAGATTCTTTGAAAAAATTTAACTCTTCTTTGGTATAGTAGGAAAAAGTAGTATAAAAACAATAAATGCAATACAATTTATATAATATAAATATAATATAAACACACCTCACTTGTTCTGCATGGCAGTTCCATGAGATAAAAGAGGATTTGTTAGGCTGCTTATTCATAAATTTTTATTGAAATATTTATTGTATATTTAAGTAATACAGCCATGCAAACTTTATTTAATATAGCAGAGCTGTTGCTGTTAGAAGAATTAAAATCATCATTGTTTATTGGTGAAATGAAATGGTTAGAATGGAGCTTGTAAATTCCTTGTTACACATCCATCACCACAGGGCAGAATTCCAAAGGTGCTTTGTAGAAGTTGAGGCAGACTCACGTACAAATACCATTTAGACACAGCATGTGTAACACCTCCAGAGGCTCTCTGCTCTGGATGTGTTAGCACACATGTGCTGGCAGTGTTACAGACACAAGAGATCATCTTCAGACAGATTTAAAAATAATACAACTCAACATTCTCCTCCGCTGTTGAAGCGAATGACCCAGAGAGCCAGGAATGAGATTCAAGCATAAGATCAGCTGTGTCCCTGCCTTGTGTCTCACTGGACCCAACACCTGCCTACCAGGCACAAACCCTGAGTTCAAACCCCACAACCACCAACAAACTGTGCTCACACACACATCATAAAGCAGGAAGTGCCTCCATCATGGTAAAGGATTTAACGTATACCTTCTATATGGATTTTCCATGGAACTAGTTCATAACTATGTTTTTGTGTCTATCACTGAGCATTAAGCTGTACCTAGAGTTGTGCATTTTGAAGAATTTCCTATATCTTGGTTCACTCACAATAATATTCTACTTGATAATTTTTGAAGAAAGAGATGGAATTCACCAGTACTAAGAATTTTGAAGTTTGGCTATTTAAAGAAATCCTGACCCAAGCTTTGGTTTGCTCTCAGAAACCCAAGAATGAATTCCAGGTTTGAAGAGGAGGGAGACAGCACTGGTGTGGCAGCCCTCCTAAACCCCAGGGCCCCAGACAGGCTCTGACAGGCTCAGTAGCTCAGAACAAACAGCAGGTCTGATAGCACAGTTCCATGGATACCTTCATACACTCCAGCCTTTGAAATGAAAGTTGAACTAAACCTTTTTAATATTAAAAATTGCATTATATCCTAGAAATAGGCTTTGCTTCTTTGCCAGAGTGAAGGCTTGATGGCTGAAGGGCTGGATGGCGGATTAAAGATGGGTGGGTGGGTGGGTGACTGGATGGGTTCATGAGTGGACTGATGGATGGATGCATGGATACATGAGTGGATGGGTGCATGAGTGGATGCATGGGTATATGGATAAATGGATGGATCACTGGTAGATACATAGATGGACCTGCAGAAATTCTCTGATACAGTTTAGCCTGTTCACATTTGTCTTAGAAATGAGAAATTCATGCCTTGTCATTTGGCAATATGGGAAGAAGGAAGTCCTCATCTAAAGGAATAACCATACGGTGAGGCTTACTAATTCCTCATTTAAAATGATCTTTCCTAGCAAATTGAAGATTAAACATTGTTAATGGAGCATTTAGATAGACTGACCATCATCATCAGAGAAGAAGTAAGGAGGTGACCTGAACCTGCCATGTGCACACACATGTGCACCCAGATGCATGCACACACATGAAAGTACACATGTTCACACACGCACGCGAGCACACATACACACACACACACACACACGTGCATGGAGCCTTCCTCTCTGAGGAGGCTTCTGACTCCACAGGTTCAGAAATCGGGGTTCTACCTTTATCCTTGAGCTTAGGCCACGTAGAGATCAATAAGCACAATGGGGATAGAAAGATTTATGTACATAAAAAAGAAAGCCATGGAGAAAATGGCAGTAGATCACATTTTTTTTTTTGCCAGTCCTGGGCTCGAGCTCAGGGCCTGAGCACTGTCCTTGGATTTTTCTCAAGGCTAGAGCTCTACCACTTGAGCCTCAGCACCACTTCCGGCTTTTTTCTATGTATGTGGTACCAAGGAATCGAACCAGGGTCTTCATGCATGCTAGGCAAGCACTTTAACCACTAGGCCAAACTCCCGGCCCCACATTTTTAGTTTTGGTAATGAACTGGAGCAATCAGTTTACAGTTATGTAAATCCATTTTTAGGACAGTAGTTGAACATTATTTTTTGAAATTTGTACTTTCTGTACTTTCTTATGTCCACACTTATTCAGATAAAGATAGCTTTCCAGCACTCATAGAATCTTTTTAAAAATTTTGCATTTATCATATACCTTCACGAAAATCACTTGTCTTTCATATTTGAATACAAATCCATCAGAAAACAAATTACATTTCTCAGCTAACCTAAGAACTATAATCTGGCAGGATTGTTTTTCAGTTTCAATTATACGAAACGATACTATTTTGCAACTCTGACCATGTTACATCTCCCTATCATTTCTTTGTTAGAAAAATACATCATTTTCAATTATTTTGTGAAACACAGTATATCCAGCTTTCACATTGTCAGTGAAACACTGAGGGTAGACACATCTTTTGAAGTGTGAAGTTGTTATTTCAATTGTTACATCTTTTATATTTGGTTCTGACACATCCCTAATTCTCACAGTTCTTTAGCTGCTTGAACCATGTGACAAAAGAAGTTCCATTGTTGCAGGGATGCTGTGTTGGGAGTTAGGGAGTGTCATTAGCATGAGGAAGAAAGTCTCCAGGATTCATAGTCCTGTTGAAGATGGGGGGGGCTTCTCAGGCCAACATAGATGGTTGAAGTGCCGTTGTATATATTAAGCCTGTCCCCAAACCAAGATATCTTGTAGGAATATTCACATTACTGGGGGTTTCCCTTCAGAAGACAGCCCAGGCCAAGACTAGAGTGTGGTTTGTGGGGTGGGTGTACTAAGGAGCCTAGGTTGCTTTCATCAAGTTTGGGGTGCGGGGTGGAACTTGGGGTCCCGGGCTTAGGAGGCAAGTGCTTTCCCCCTGAGCAGCACCCCTCTTCCCTTTGGTTTGCTTCCATTTGTTTTGTTTCGTTGTTACTGTTTTTTGTTTGTTTGATTTGTCTGTTGTTGTTTTTTTTTTTTTGGTCAGTCCTGGGGCTTGAATTCTGGGCCTGGACTCAGTCTCTGGCTCCTTTTGCTCAAGGCTAGCCCTCCACCACTTAAGCCACAGTGTCACTTACAGCTTTTTCTGTGAGTAACTGGAGATAAGCATCTAATGGATTTTCCTGCGCAGGCTGACTTTGAACTGTGATCCTCAGAACTCATAGTGTCTGAGTAGCTAGGATTGCAGATGTGAGCCACCAGCACCCAGCTTCCATTTGTTTTCTGGATAGGTTCTACTGTGTGTGCCAGCTTGGCAAGACATCTTCCTACCTCAGCCTCCCCAGAAACTGGGCTGGCACCACATAATCATTTACAGTGTCATAAACAATTCGAGTCTGTTATGGGCAAAGTGGCTTTATCACAACAAGGACAATAAATTGGTTAATAACTTATGCTCAGCAGAGGAAAATGTGAAGATGATTCCCAAGGCTAAAGATAGCCTGGGAAGGAATACAAACTCCATTGAAGTATTTTTCTAGCTTTGATTCCTTCCTTGGCATTCTGCAGACCCTTGTAAACAAATGAGAACTAATGGCTCTTCATCCTCCCATCATTCTCTGAACACAAGGAGCCCTTTTCTTTGATTCCTGTAAAATGATTGAAGATGCATTTATCTGCTCCAGAATTTTCAATCAATGGCTAATTGAGTTACCATCAGTCGTTAATCCTGTGTTATTCGGGATTTCTCCTCAGTTTCTCTCTGTGTAATTACATGAGAAGTACAGAATAACATAAAATAAAACAGCAATTTGTAAAAAGAAAAAAAATTCTCTCTGGAGGCTGCAGTATTAGATTGCCAATGCTTTAGTCACTTTGGTTGTTATTTTTAACTGTGCTTGTGAATAAGGGAAAGATGCTCTTACATAATCAACTTCAGTTATTTGAAGGGGATGCTGACAGCAAACCATCCATCCTTAGGATTTTTACAGTTTAAGTAGATCTGAGTTATTTTTAATCAAGGCACATCTTAAATCCAATTCTGAAACTTTTATTTTTTTTTTCAAGCGAAGTTATTGGAAGGACAGCCTGGATGACCCTACTTATAAATTCTGGCTCCTGACTGATGTGCTTCTTTGCAGCCTGCCCGGCCTCTGGGCTCAATGTAGATGTCGGAGCTGCAGCCTCTGTGGGGTGGACAGTGAGGGCCTGGGCCCTGGATGTCTGCAGCCTGGGGAGAGCCTGCCACCCACTCCCTGGGGTCTGGCAATGGAGTTGCTTTTAGCTTAACAAGGGAACCTGGGCCGAATCCAGGAGGTAGCTTAGAACTCTTCCAGTTCTAACTCAAATAACAGTTGTAGTGTTCAGGTGAACATTGTATTATCTGCCACACAAGCCTCCTGTACGAGGGAAAACAAGCTTTTCTAATTTAAGTGTATACCTAAAAATGTGTGTGCATGTGCGTGTGTGTGCGTGTGCGTGTGTGTGTGTGTGCGTGTGCGTGTGTGTGTGTGTGTGTGTGCGTGTGCATGCATGTATGTGTGTGCATGTGTAAGCCTGGTCAAGTGTTCACCAGATGAATTTTCACTCCAGATACAAGGATCATGGTTCACGAGAGCTATGTTGACAATCTCAGAAAGATAATTTACAAATTGTGTCTCTATCTCACTCCACGCTTCCTTTCTCTGCCTTGCAAGCATACTCATCCTCGCAATTTTAATGTCTGTTCATCTTCGACTTAGGTGTCCCAGAGGCCCAAACAATTAGATTTTGTTTCTGATGGCATTCCTTCCCTAAGCAGCCCTGACTGCGTCACTGTGAGGATTAAAATGGCATCATTCTGTGTTCTAGTATTACACTAGGTTATTTTTGTTACCAATGGTTTAAACACCAGATGAGGTAGGGCCTGCCCTTCGCTGCTCTGTTTGTACAGGTGCAGTGTCTGCAGCAGGCACGGCAGCTGGGGAGTGCCCCGTAGAAGGTGCAGGGACGGGCTCTGAAAGGGGGCAGGCAGTTCAGAGGTTGGCATGGCTGCCCATGAGGCCCTCATGGCAGGGGGATCAGCAAACATGCCTGAGAGAGAGAGGCAGGGTGCCGAGCTCAGCTCACGGAGACTCTGCTCTTATGGTAATGGACCCGCTCCTCAGCTCAGTAGCTTGGGCGCCTCCACGAGTGTGCTTTACCTGACCAGTTTTTAAAGACCTTCTCTGTTGGTAGGGCTGTAGTGGCAGCCGAATTTCAATACCAGTTTTAGAGGTGGCATTCGAACTATAAAACTCTGGAAATTTATTACATTTCAGGGGTAAACACAACTCTTGTACTAATAAAAAGTAATAGCTGATTAAAACACGACTCTCTAAGAAGGGTGTGGTCTCACAGGCCGTGTACCTAGTCTACAAAGAAGGAGAGATAAACCCATTCTTCCAACGCTACAGATTTCCGGAGATCTAAATGCACTGCTTTTCAGCTGGAGCCCCCTCTCTGCACAGGAACGGGACCAGTGGTTCAGTGGGTAACTCACCTGGCCGGGCAGGGCCTCAGAAAAGCCTTAAATGATTGCATCTAAGCATACACGAAGTGGCCACCAGTGAGGCCTGCCTGGGGGCTCAGCCACCGTTCACTAGCCCTCATCCACGGCCGCTTCCTTACCTTTGAAGTACACGTGATTTTACACCTTTCCTTTGGAGCCTTTGTGCCTTCACTTCTAAGTTACACAAACAGCCCGTGATTCGTGATCCTTTTCTGGATGCCCCTGACAGCCTCTGTGTTCCTCCAGAGCTGGGATGTATATTTATGATGCTTAATCTGTTTACCTGCACTAGACATTTTGAGGCCTTTGAAAAGCACTTTCAAGGAGAGCAAAATGCATATTCTGGAAGACACCGTTGGAAGTAAACAAATGTCCTCAGATCAAATAAATGCATAGATCAGTAGCATGGTGCAAAAGAAGGTGGGGAGGAATTTGTCAAGGCTGACGTACCCCAGACTCCGGCTCCCCTCGCATTCACCCCCACCTCATGACCATAGAGTATCCGTGAACAGGGCAATCAAGTCAGGCAACGGTTGTGTTCAGAGTAGAGCAGTGGTAGATGCAGAGCTATGTGACCTTTGCCTGATGGTTGGACTGATGCTGCTACCATTTTGGCCCCTTGATTTGGGGTCCATGCTTGACACAGAGGAGAGTCTCTGGGGAATTCAGAAGGAATGTCTGGGATCCTTTCTGGGGGACCTCACACCCCTTCCAGTGGTTCACCAGTGAACCCTAGTTCTCTGTGCTGTGCCATTTGTAGGGGTTCACGTCTTCTGATCATGCCTTCTCCTCAAAGTAACCAGCTGTGCCTTGAAGCTTTGAGTGAGAGAGCAAAATCAGGCTGTGCCATTAGAGAAAGGGGAAGAGAACAAACGCCATACAGAAACCGAGGAAGGTCTTAAGAGATTGATCAAGCCACCAAGACGGTCCAGTCTCTTCACTCCATGCACCTCACTCAAGGGATGAAAGGAATGGATTTGGCTTTGGCTGCAGCACTCTCTGCAAGGCCTGTGTGCAGGCTTGGTCACTGGCCCAGTTCACACCACTGTGTATCTCCACGACTTGACACTCACTATGCTACGGCGGTCCTCGTAATTTCAGCAGGTAAACAGTGCAGCCCTTTAGTTTGGGGCAGAGTGGAGGTGTTCTGGAGGTGAGCCTCAGTTGATAGGTCCTCCCTTCTGCTGCCTCCCGTAAGCAGTGACACGTCTGGATTTAGCTTGAGCCTCATCTTGAATTTGGCATGCAAATTGTGACTGTTTTGCTACATGACCAGAAAGTTCTTGTTATGTTAGTCTCTTCATGTGGCTTGACCAGGGAGGTGTCCTTTAACAGAGCAGTATGGGAATGCAGCATGTAGTCATCTGTGTCACCCTCCTCAGGGACCCTTCCCATCACCATTTCCCTTCCAGTTTTGTGACCTAACAGTGAGTTCTTGACTGTTTTCTCTTCCCCTTTCCTCCCTTTCAAGTTCCCATTTCTTGCTACTTATTTTATCTAGCTTTGACTTAGTCTATCTAAATAATTATATTATTTCAACTTGCCATAGCATTCTTTATAATTCAGTTAATTCATTTGGAAATGCTTGCAAACCACCCAATGTGCTTACTTACAGATTTATAGGCACATTCTGCCTGCCACCTATGAGAGAAACCATATAACTTTTTTTTTACCTGGGTTTGGCTTACTTCACTTAATATAGTATTTCCCAAGTGTGTTCAACTTCCTTATGAATAGGACAATAGCATACTTGCTAATGGATGAGTCAAATTCCATGTGAGATATATCTATATATATATATATATCACATTTTCTTTTTTATTGTATTTTATTGTCGGGATAATATATAGAGGGGTTACAATTACATTTGTCAGGTAGTAGGTACATTAGTCCTCAAACCTTCTCATGTTTTTGTCTCCCAGTCATCTTGTTTACCCCTTCCCTATTTCAAATAAGCAAATAAGTGTATATACGGTATACCAGTATACAAATTCAGGTACAGTAATCTTATGAGACTAACCATAAGTTTAAAAGAAAAAAAAAGAAAAAGGAAATAACCTCACATAGTACATTAAGAACAGCAATCACAAAGATAAACCTCTTATTTCATTAACCTAGATAAGAGTTCCTTTCATTTAGTCTCATGTAGGACGAGACATAACTTTTGAGCTATTGTGATCCTCTGTTAGGAGAATCCTAAATGTGTACTAATTATTACAAATGAGGGAAACCATTGAGCCTATGTTCCTTTGAGTCTGGCTTACTTCACTTAATATATTTTTTTCCAAGTCTTTCCATTTCTTTATGAGTGGGGCGATGCCATTCTTTCTAATGGCAAGAATTCCATTGTGTCTATGCATAGAATTCCATTGTGTCAAAGTACCACATCTTCTTGATCCCTTCATCAACTGAGGGGCGTCTGGGTTGATTCTATATCTTAGCTATGGTAAACAGTGCTGCACTTAACACTGTTGGTGGGAGTGCAAACTCGTTCAACCACTGTGGAAAGCAGTATGGTGATTCCTCAAAAGACTAAACATAGAGCTCCCCCATGACCCAGCAATCCCACTCCTTGGCATTGACCCAAATGTCCAGTAGCAAGGCCATACATAGCACAACAATGTATCACATTTTCTTAATGCATTTGTCCACTGAGGGGCATCTGGGCTGATTTTCTATTTTGTTCACAGTGCTTAGTGCAGCAGTGAAAGTGGTTGTGCTAGTGGCTTTGATGTAGCCTCCTTTGATGTGCCCAGGAGTGGAATTGTTGGCTTAAGAGAGGTCCTAAGGCATCTCTACCCCCAGGGGCAGTAGGCCCCAAGAACATCCAGTACATCTGTGTATGCACGAACGGCACTCCCAGTTTGTGTGCAGCCACGTTCGTGTAGGGGGGCTCGTTGGCCCACCCTTCATGTGGAAACCATTTGCACCTCAGCCTTGCCGGTGCCCAGACACAGATTTCTTAAGTAGACAGAGATCTTTAGGAAGGAATTGTTTTAAATGCTGAAGTTGACTTATTTTTCCTAAATGGCACTTATTATTTGGCAAATACTTTTGGTTCTGGTTGGGGCCAGGCATGGTTTGGGTCTTTGAAGCTACATCCTTGGAGGATATAAGGCTTGAATAAATATAAGCATTTTAGAGAGTGTTAGGTATTCGTTTACAAAGAAAAATGTAGAGTGAGTTGGGGGCAAGTTGGTCTAATTACAAAGGTAACTTGGTGAAGGAACTGATGTTGCTGTAGATTTTTTTTAAAGGTCAGATATTTAACTCTGAGGTTATCTGGGAAAAGAATAGTCTAGCAAAAAGAAACAGCAAAAATCAAGGTCACATATAGGACAATATCTCTGCTAATTTGGTTGGTTGTAACTGAGCATTTCATGGGATGAAAACAGTTGTGATATTTGAACGTGGGTAGAAACATGGTGCTTGGGTTCAAGATATAAAACCATCTAAGTGGTCAAGGAAAGTACCAGAAGCTATATTGTTATCTTGAGCAGGGTGACCGCAGGGAAGCAGGAGACAGTTCCTCAGATGGAAGTCACGTTTGGTGACCAAGCACACTGGACACCCTGTGTTCCCCTGAAAAGTGAAGCCACTAACACGTTTCCTACGTGGACACGTAGCCTTTCACAAAATGTGTGGCCTCAGAACCCTGGCTTTAAAAATACGTCAGTAGTCGTGATTTTGTGGCACCAGTGTTCGACAGAACATACTTGGAATTGCTGTCATAGAAACCAAGAAAATTTGCAATTTGTTTCCACACTGTTATCTAGCATCTGAAAATGTGTATGAAAGCCGGGCCTCATCTGAGCTGCTCTCCAGGTGGTAAAGCCGTCCTCCATTTCCTTCCTGTGATGTAGGATGTGTAGCAGAGCTTGGTGGGCCGTGCTGAAGCATGCAATTAAGATTTGAGATGGCAGAAGTGCCTTATCTTTAATTCTATAATTCTCACAAGAGGAGAGGAAGCAGAGGGTAGCTTTTTGTGCATTCTTTTTCTAAAAAATGTTCTTTCCTCTTTGTTGAATGGGTGAGAAGTCAATAAATTATCTTTCTTTGAACTTATGGACATGCATTTTTCAAACTCCTGTCAGGAGCATAGGGTATTATTTTCTGCATGAAAGCGTTCCTTTTTTATTCCCCCCCTTCAGTTTAAAACAGGGGAAAATTACTGATGACTTATAAAAAGCCTTCATTTATTTATTGAGTCACTAAATCTAATTAGTTCTATTATTCTTTAAAACTCCATGGTAACTCACAAAACCTGAGAGACTGATTCACATAGATTCCATACTTGAATAGCTTATTATTATTGCAGCAGAACTCAGAACACTGCCTTGCTTAAGAAGCTGTCAGCTTTGCTATTCATTTCTGGGGTTTATAAATTAACTATGGGAATATTTCTGGCTAAACTCTGGCATGCTTGTTTCTGTAAGCCTAGAGAATCCTCAGTTCCCGCTGCCTTCCCCTTTACTACTTCGAGCCTGGTTTAAATGTACATGCAGATGGAGCCTGTTGGTCACAAAACTTGCTAATTCTTGCTGAAAAGAGGTAGACCTTGCATCCATGCGCTCACCTACATTTGATGTTGACAGCTGGAAATCTTTCCAGAGTTAAAGCAGAACACGTTCCCTGGTCCTGAGTGGCGATTCTCACATCTAGCATGTCAAAACATGGGCTGTGTGTGAACATCTTGACTGCATACTGAAAGAGTGTATGAAGATGGTCAAAAGTCAGTGCTGTTCTCCCTGTCGAGCCGAGCAGATTCTCGAGTCCTTGCCAGTCCCAGACACGCCCGTTACTGGTGGTAAGCCATCAGGTACTTGCTGCTTGGAACACCAGAGGAGTGTGAAAGATCTCTTTCTTCGTGACTTATACCATCTGTTGATATCACACGATTATGGAAAAAAAAACATCTTACGAAGGAGAGCCGAGCAGAAGGAGTACTTCGAGTCAATGACTAAACCACGTCTCTTCATCAGCTCCAGCCTAACCATTCACACTTCCATATTTCAAGGCTGATGGAGTCATGGAGAAGAGAAGCTCTTTCCAGTGCACGGCGGATTACTTAGAAACACCTGCCATTTTCAGTTCCCTTATGTGTCTACCTTAAGCACAAAGAGCCCTTGTAGGGAAGGTGGAGGGGAAAGAGTTAAATAAAATAGGGCAGATGTCCTGCCTAATAATCACCTTTCCCATGATTTTGTTAATTTTGACTCTAGAGATGTAAACCTATTTTTCCCTCTTCGGGGCGTTGTTTTTCTTTCATATGGCAACCTTTGGCAAGATTATTTTTAATCTTTTTTTTTTTTACAAAGAAACTAAGGTCAAAGTCAGTTTCTTGAATAAAACACTTTACAAAATTTGACCAAATTATCTACCTGTGCTCCGGTAAATTGCGGCCAACTTTAATACAGACCTTTCTGGCCATGGTGAAGAAACAGGCTGGTTTTATTGGGCTCGTGGCCAATCTCCTCTCTCCTGAGGAAGCAAGGTTGACCCTGATCTCATATCCTCTCAGGATGGATCCAAAGTCTGTGTTTGGCGGGAAGATTCTCACAGAAACAGATCCCAAAGCTCAGGGTCGCTCAGACAGGGCCATCTCTCAGCATCCCCTGGCGAGCTTTCCAGATGTGAGCCCCAACAGGTGTTCTCGCAGGTGTTGAACACAGATTCCTGGGGAGAAAAGCCTTCGATTTTCATTTGCCAGTGTCTGGGATGTAACTCTTCCCCCAGTGTCCAACACGAGCAAGCTCCATGCCCTTACCATACAGAGCACGTGCAAGAGAGGCTTTGCTGTGCATTGTGCTCTGAGTCTACCTAACATGCGGAAGCTGTCAGTTTATTCTCTTTTAGTTACTTATTTGTGCTGAGATAGTGGTTTGAATTTAGGACTGTGTGTCCTTGCTTGGTTTGTTTGTCCTTAGCCAGCACCTCACTACTTATGCCGTGCCTCCAGTGCAGCATTTTGCTAGTTAATGGCAGATAGTTCCCCGGTCTTGTGTTCCTGGGCTGGCTTTCAGTGGGGGTCTTCTCGCTCCATTGTCCTGAATAGCTAGGATCATGCTGTGAGCCATCAGCTTCTGAGAGACCTTAGCTTGTAAAATATTTATTTAATTCTAGCTTCCAGTGTGTGTCTTTCATTTACCATTGTGTCTTACACATAACGGGTGAAAATTCTACTGACATCTACTGGTAGCAGCCACTGGAGCCAGTCTGAGCACAGCACAGGGCTCTGCTCTGGTGAGCCAGGAGTGGTCTCGAGATGCTGTGTCCGGACAATCTCCACGACCACGCCCGGGTGTCTCGTAGTTGGTGGAGAAGTGGAAGCTAGGAGACCATGAACTCATTTCCCTGCCAGAAAAGGACAGGAAAAGCCGGCGCAGTGGCTCATACCTGTAATCCTAGCAACTCAGGAGGCTGAGATCTTGGAATCACAGTTCAAAGCCAGCCCAGCAGGAGAGTCCATGAGACTCTTTTCTCCAATTAAGCACCAGAAAACTGGAAGTGGTGCTGTGGTTCAAGTGGTAGAACATTAGCCTTGAGCTGAAGTGCTCAGGGGGGAGTCCAGGCCCAGAGTTCAAGTCCCAGGACTGAAAACAGATTAAAATAAAATAAAATAAAAAACAAATACATAAATAACAGGAAAGACCCAGGAAAATCAACCAGGGCTATTCAAATAATAAGACAATTAAAGACTGAGAGGAACATTGATCGTTTGAATCCGATATTTCTGGAGTTAAGATTGTCTGAATTCCTTTAATGTGCCTAGTCTGATCAGTAATATGAGCAAAAGTAAGACAAAAGGGTATTTTCCTCCTTAAAATTAAATGTAGATATTCTGTGAACTAGCCATTATTACACTGCCAGTGTTTTGCAACCTATTTCTCTTAATGACTAGAATTTATTATAATTTGGGGAATATTTATATACAGAAATTCATAATAATACAAATGAAAGACTTGCATTTTGTAGTATTTTGTTCAGGGGTAAATTATGTGGAAATTGAATCAAAATCATAATAAAAATAGGTTTATCATGTAAAATACTGTCACGATAAAGGAAATCACACTGTGGTTAAACTATGGGCAAACATGCACTCTATTACCCCAGGTGGTTGAAGTTAGTCATTTAGATCAACAAAATGATGCCATCTCTCCACTGCAAGTAGGACTAACCTAGACCTGAACAACTCTGAGAAAAAATAGTTGCCACTCCAGAGTTTCAAGGGAAATAGCACCTTTTAAAACCACTTATATTTTGAACCTGCTAGTGGCAACTCTTTTACCACAGTTACCACACTATACTTTTTTTTAATATTTTTTTCAGTTTTCTTTTATTGTGTCTTTAGGAAAATTAAAAGTGTGGTTATAACAAATTATAATACATTCATTTTTCCATTTTATATTTATCCTTTTTTCATATATTTATTATTGTAATTAATAGAAGGGTTACATGATATTTGCCAGATAGATGGTGCATTAATTCCCATACATTGATACCCTTTCACATGTCTTGGTCCCCATTTCCCTCTCCCCCACCCCACCCCTCATCTTGTTTTCCCCCTTCCCTATCCAATTTCAAATAACCAAATACAAATATATCCGATATATCAGGTAACAAAGTGAGATACTGTAACAATATGAGATGACCAAGGGACAGCAAAAGAGATGAGAGATAACAACTGGTAATTGTTGGTTACAAATAATTCCCTCAGTTTTTACTTCTTGAAGTGAGGAGTACATAATGTCCTTTCTGTTTCTGTTTACTTCATTTCTCAGAGCAAGTAGGTTTTAATTGTTGTTTGTTAGAGTTGTTGCGTAGATGAGGTCATGAGAGTGGAAAAAGAAAAATGTTGCTCATTTCTTCCTTTTGAAGGTGGTGGGTAAATTTTTTCATCTGTACCATCTTTCCCTTAGCTTTGATGATCTGTGTTAGCTGTTGCTAGAAAATGTCTGCATACCCAAATCCTCTACCTTGGTTGCGGAATCTATAAGCCCAGAGTTGCATCCTGGAGTCGGAACCAAGATCCCAGAAAACTTCCTAATTCAAGTGGTTCTCAGGCAGAACTTTGAGAAGATTGCTGAAGATGAGCTGCAGACGTTGACCTGGGCTGAGAGAGGCACTGACTTAACACTCCGCATCTATAGCATATATGGACACATGCTTAAATTTCGACATTTAGTTTGGACAACTATGTATTTATACTAGTACCACTACTTTTCTTTTTTTTGATATTTTTTATTGTAATGAATAAAAGGGTTACATGATATTTGCCAGATAGAAGGTGCATTAATTCACATACATTGATACCCTTTCACATGTCTTGGTCCCCATTACCCTCCCCCCCACCCCCCATTTTCTTTTCCCCCTTCCCTATCCAATTTCAAATAACCAAATACAAATATATCTGATATATCAGATAAGAAAATGAGATAGTGTAACAATATGAGCCACTAATTTTCTTTACTAAATTTTACAATTAAATAATAATGATTTGTCAACAGTCACTACCAAATTGAGAGAAAGATTCAAAAGGACAGATTTCAAGAGATGCAGAATAAGATTAGGGGCCCTGAGCACTCCTAGAATTGCCTTCTGCTGGCCTGTGCAGTAGCCCTACTCACGGTGCTGGTACTGTGATAAGGTTCTCCCATAATGTAGTGTAGACTGACGGTCCATATAACAGAGTTGATTCAGATCAGCACGATGCCTGCTTGCTTTCCCAAGACGGAATTACTCTGAGGTGTTAGGGCGCAGGTGTGGAATCCTTACCTCTCAAGAGGTGGCGATGGTGAGGACAGCCATTTGAAGTCAGCCCGGGCAAAAATTTAGACTCCTTCACTGAAACGCAGCCATGAGTGCTTGTTCACACCTGTCATTCCCACAACCCGGTAAGCATAAGGGAGAGAGCCACCATCTGGGGTGGCTGCGGAGACGTACAGGATCCCATCTGAAAGAGAACTAAGTAGAGAAAGAGCTGGGTGTGTGGCTCCTGTGGGAAGGGAGTTGCCTGCCCCTGTGAGGGACTGAATTTAAACTCTAGAAGTTTAAAAGAAGGAAAAGGACAAGCAGGGGAAAGATTCCTCTATTCCTGCCACATAGAAATGTACATTTATAACCCAGGACAGAAGAAAAATCTGATTAAAAGACAGGAGGTTTTCCTCTCAGGTGGTCCCAGCCTTGAGAAGATTGCCTATCTTGAGAATCAGTCAGTGAATCCAATTTGCGTCAACAGTTTTTGAATCCCGTTGAGTGGATATTTCTTTCAAGGTCCATAAATTTATAACCTCAATATTTGCTCATATATTAATGGTCACTCTTATCTTTCTTGTGGGGAAACTGAAACCTGAGTATAAAAGCAAGGGAAAAAAGCCCTTCTATTTTTGTGGGGTTGATTTTTTATTATTTCTTTTTTTTCCTGTAATATATTTGTGTTGTAATTAATAGAAGTTTTACATCATATTCGCCAGATAGAAGGTGCATTACTTCACACACATTGATACCTTTTCTCATGTTTTTGTCCCCATTTCCTTCCCCAACCCCCACCCCTCATCTTGTTTCCCCCCTTCCCTATCTGACTTCAAATAACCAAATAAGCATGTATAGAATATATCAGATAACAAGATAAGATACTGTAACAATATGAAATAACCAAGGGACAACAAAAGAGATGAGAGACAACATAGTACATTAAGAACAACAATCACTCATTATATAGCTCTTATTTCCATATCCTGGTGGTCCTTTCATTTAGCCTCATCTTATATGGCCTTATGTATCTAGGTTTTGCTCTATTGTAAACCTCTACTAGGAGAGTCCAAGGTTTATACTAATTATGACAAATGAGGGAAACCTGGAGCCTGTGTTCCTTTGAGTCTGGCTTACTTCACTTAATGTGATTTTTCTCAGGTCTTTCTATTTCCTTACAAATGGGGTGGATGGCATTCTTTCTGACAGCAGCATAGAATTCCATTGTGTGTAAGTACCACATCTTCTTGATCCAATCATCTACTGAGGGGCATCTGGGTTGGTTCCATATCTTCACTACGGTAAATAGTGCTGCAATGAACATCGTTGTGCTAATGGGTTTAGTGTGTCCTTGTTTCTGAACATTTGGGTAAATGCCAAGGAGTGGGATTGCTGGATCGTAGGGGAGCTCTATGAGTCTTTTGAGGAACCGCCATACTGCTTTCCAGAGTGGTTGAACAAGTTTAGACTCCCACCAGCTGTGTAGTAGTGATTTGCATTAATAACAACGATTTCTAGAGTTATGATAGGAGAGAAAGGTGAGAGCTCATTTTACTGCAAAACTATTTCTTTGTTACATCACAAACAAAAACAGCCAAGCTTGATTGTAAATACTGTTATTAAAAAATGAATCTAGGCAGAAGGTTGTGCCTTTTCTGAAATAGAGCTTCAAAGGAAAATTATTTTGCTTTCTCAATATTTGATATGTACATAGTAAATACTCATTAGATCTATGTAAAACCCTACCAGAAACTCACAATTATTTTCATTGTGTCCAACTACAACTTGAATGCAAGCTTTTTTTTTTTTTGCCAGTTCTGGAGCTTGAACTCAGGTCCTGAGCACTGTCCTTGTTTTTTTTTCCCAAGGCTAGAACTCTACCACTTGAGCCTCAGTACCACTTCTGGCTTTTTCTTCTATGTATGTGCTACTGAGGATTCAAACCCAGGTCTTTGTGCATGCTAGGCAAGCACTCTACTTCTAGGCCAAAGTCCCAGCTGAATACAAGCTTACAATAGCTGATTTTTTTTAATTTAAAATTTTATTTAAATCAATATCAGAGAAAACAGAATTTCAATAATTAAGAATAAATTAAATTGATTTTATTTAAGATATGGCCCTTTAGAGGTAGTTAATGGGAATCTAATGAATACCCCTCATATGTGCAGTCTTCCATTTTGTAATTTTGAAATGTGAAAATATACTGGTTTTGAGTTCACAGTTACCAGATTTGGGGTTCATGTTCCACCTTCACCCTTGGATGGATTTAGATCAACTTTCTGAGAAATTTAGTGGCCAGTTGCCATTCATTGTTATTGTCATGTGCCAGACCATTCATCATGATAACTTACTCTTAAATTGTAGACAGCCAACCCAAGATTCACAGAGAACACACTTTTTATTTGCGTTATAGGCAAACCATTTTACTCTGCAAAGCACACTCTCTACACTGAAGTAAAGTGCTAGTTTATGGAAGATATTTAATGCAAGCAAGAGTATGCAAACATAGTAGCGATGTTTTAATATTGAATTCAGCATATTTTCCAAAAATATTGTATAAAATAAAATTTATAGGTTTTCTGTATGTTTCAAGGTAAACTATTTCGTTGGTCTTTCAGGAATCGGAAATAGATTCTTTTTTCTAAATCTGTATGAAAAGAGCTCTAATATTTTGTAGCACATAGTATATTCAGAGTCCTTCAAATGGTTTATTAACTCTGTTGATCACTGTTCTACAGACCATGAGAGGACTAAAGCTAAGGAATATTTTACTGTCCAGGATTTAACAAAAGACAGAGGGGATGAGGGTGAGGAGGAATGGTAAAGAACATCAGTAAAGCAGTAAGTCTTCCAGGCAGTGCCTCTTCCAAGGAGAGATCATTTTGTTTGAAACATATGAAGACCAGATAAAGCATTCCATTGGCCCCCACGCCATTCACAAGCGTTTGCAGGCATTTCTCAGTAGGCTTTCATTCTTTTTGGAGACTGGTTTGAAGGAGTCACAGCTCTGGCACTGAGCTGGCTGGAACAATTAGCAACTGAGAGCTGACACAGCTCAGGTGTTGGGAATGAGGCTGGAGGTGTGTGAGAGATGGTGGACAGGGATTCTCTGTCATTGCAGGCTGTGTTCATACACTGCTCCGTTAAATGGCCACTCTTTTTTTCAACTACTTAAAGATAATAAAATGCCAGCCAAAAAAGAATACAAGAACAGATGAGTTCCTTCCAGATGCCTTTGGACCAGCTTAGTGTGATGCCAAGACTCAGGACCGAGAGTGGGGTAGGAAGAGGAGGACAGAGAAGGTCAGATAGAGGAACCTTAGCGCCACAGCCTCAGAAGCCTCATATTACACCAGTGCCTTAGAAGGAAGACACTGGCATCCATTAAAAAATATCCCCCCAAAGTTCTGTGCTCCTTCATGGGATCATTATCAGGGGCTAAATTATTTATGGATGCATACTTGGTCCATGTTTTGATTTTCCAGATTGCCTCAAGGTCAGGCACCAGTAGCAGTTTTCTTTGAAGGTGGCGCCTGAGATAGGTGCTCTTGGTTGTGTGCTGGGGCAGCTCTGAAGTCCTGATATGGTACAGTAGGTTGGTGAACACAGTTGCAGAGGTTTGAGCATGCGCTCCTCACACCATGGCCTGGCTAATTGTTTTTTTATTGTGGATGATGGTAGGATATTTTCTATGTTTTCTTTTCTAACTCTCCTGGTATTTGTTGATAAAAAGTTTGCTCAAAATGTCTTCATGTTCGCCATAAGTCATAGAAAGTGTTTTATGGTGACAGCTTTACTAAGAACAACCACATTTTTATAAATAAAAACATTATTTTGTAAATTGAAGCTAATTTATTTATTACTCTGGATCAATTACTTCTTAAAAATTTGAATCGAACTCTAGCTACTCAGGAGGCTGGGATCTGAGAATCTTAAAGGATTATATGTTAAAATTGAATGGATAAATGATACTCTCCTCTGAAGTTCTTCTTAGTTTAAGTAGAAAGCACCCTTTTAATGATAAGTACAACTTTCACTTGGAAAAGATTACTGTGGCACCAGAGCAGACATGGATAGTTCAACACTCCCTGGTAAACAGAGGAGGGAGAACCCCAACATAGGTATTTACAGGTTGAGTGCAGTCATCTATAGACAAACAGTACTTTCCAAGCTTCAAGGATAGCTATAGAGAACCCTATATCAAATTCACAGAACAAAGTCACAAGGAGAAGTTGTGTGACCCTTCCAGTAGAAGCAGGAAACGATACAATCAGTTTTCATGTTGATTTAAGACAAAAATACTAAACAAATTAGGAACATAAATTCCTTAACCTCATAAGTAATATCAATATTGCTACATAGAGTACCTAAAATTACTTCCAGAGTTCAAACCCCATAAGTGGTAAAAAGAAGTGTGTAGGGGCTTTTTTCAATCTGAATAAAATGGTCTGTATTTCTCCTTTACAAAGAAATCTTATACTGGCCATCAAATCATGTAAAGAATCTCAGCATTATAATTGAAGGAACTAAATGATCACTATTTTTAGTTTATTTTTTAATTTAATTAATTAATTTTTTGTGGGTCATGGGGCTTGAACTCTGGGCTTGGGCACTGTCCCCAAACTCTTCAGCTCTAGGCTTTTGCCCTACCCTTGAGCCAAGCCTCACCTCCCATTTTCTAGGGTTTAATAGAAGATAAGAGACTCAGGTCCATTAGTGCCTGGGCTGGCTTTGAACCTTGATCCTCAGATCTCAGCTTTGTGAGTAGCTAGGATTACAGACATGA
Source organism: Megascapheus bottae (assembly GCF_031878675.1). Taxonomy (NCBI): domain Eukaryota; kingdom Metazoa; phylum Chordata; class Mammalia; order Rodentia; family Geomyidae; genus Megascapheus; species Megascapheus bottae. The sequence continues at coordinate 41,856,029 of NC_143528.1, forward strand.
GCCATGGTGCCCAGCAGATCATTATTTTTAAATATCTACATGCTTGTAGAGAAAAAATCTCAAAGGTAATAAGCACAGATGTGAAAGGACATAGCAGTGTGACAATCATGCAGCAGCTACACATTTACGTTTCCTGAGCAATGTTTCTTATAACAATTAAAAATTCACTATTGAAAGGGACAAGACAGGTGTGGTACCAGCTTTCTGGAGGCAGAGGCAGGAGGCTCACATTTGGAGACCAGCTGGGCTAACATGAGAACTAGCCCAGCTCTGATAGGAAGAAGACCCAGGAAGAAGACAAGGAAAAACCCAGATAAAAACATCTGCCATGAATTATACTCATTAAAACAGCACATTATTCACCCATGAATAAACAATTCCACCCAATGGAATGTGGAGTGGGTTCATGCACATTCCAACTGAAAATGAAGAACACTTAAATAAATTATGTTAGAGAAATTGTATTCAAATGTTGTTTTAAAACGTCTGACTATGCCCAAATAATAATTTCCAGTGAACTAGAGAGTTATATGATCAATAATCTTTGAAACTTTGCATAGGAAGAAGACCCAGGAAGAAGACAAGGAAAAACTTAGATAAAAACATCTGTCATGAATTCTACTCATTAAACAGCACATTATTCACCCATGAATAAACAATTCCACCCAATGGAATGTGGAGTGGGTTCATGCACATTCCAGTTGAAAAGGAAGAACACTTAAATTATGTTAGAGAAATTGTATTCAAATGTTGTTTTAAAACTTCTGACTATGCCCAAATAATAATTTTCGGTGAACTAGAGAGTCAGATGATCAATAATCTTTGAAACTTTGCTTAGGTTTTGATTTTATTTTGATCGGTCATTTTTTTTATATCCTGTAAGCAAAATCTCTCATCAGAGCTCCTTGTCCACTGCATTTTGTTTTATGTCAGTCAAGAATCCAACCCACTCCATAATGTCAGTTGAGGACTCTCGTAGTCATATTTCTAGCTGTGTCTTGGCTTTGTCCCCCCCCCCAAATACTGATGCTGCTGATTTATTGTTATAAATGCTTTGTAATCCTATGATTTTGCTGAAGAGCACCTTATAGCCATCCTTCGCCTGGCACGCCATCACACAGTGCAGTCTTACAAAATCTAGGCTGCAGTGAAGCCAAGCCTCTGCTGTTTCTGTCCAACATGAAATTATGAATGAGCAACTTGTTTTCTCTAAATAATGTATTTCATGTCACCTTATTTTGTGGACGTTTGATTCTTCGCAGGCTGAAGAGACTACTGTAGGTAGGCTTCTTGAAATGGCTTTGCACAAAATGTGCCTATTCTTATTTTCATCCTCTCTGCTCCATCTACATCTTGTTCATTATGTCAAATATTTAATATTACTTCAATACATGGACATTTCCAAAGTATTTTCATAGAATGTCTTGTCCACAAGTACATTTTGCCTGGTCTTAGAATCTTTTCCCACTTAATCGTAGCACACGTATTTCTGTCTTAGAAATGCTGGAGCTTGGAACCCTGCAGCATGCACATTTGATGGCTAGACAGTAAGCTGAGTTAACATGCACCTTGGAAACACTGGATAACTTTTTCTCATTAGAGTGGAATCACATTTTTAAATACATGAGAATTTCTAGCCCATGTGTGATAAGTAATTTTAATCGCCAGGGAAAATATTTTAAATACAATTATAAATGTGAAGCATCAAAATACATGATCACAGTGAATTTCCTGCCCAATGGACACACACACACAGAGGTGAGGGTGAGAGTCAAAGGAACATACCAACAGTGGGCTGGGGGACCCGTGGGTGGGGACACTGGGTGGCCACCTGTCCTTCTGCTCCTCAAAGTCAGGTGACAGTGAAGAGGAGGAGCATTCAGGATCCCTCTCCTGGCCTGGTGACATTCTCCAGAACTTGAGTAGAAACCCACAATAAGCACTTATGTCTACATGTATTTTTTTTTGACACGCTCTTGTTTGTTTTGAGTTACTTCAAAGCTGTGCTTTTGTTCTACAAATGTCCTAAAGTTTTAAATTACAAGGGTAGCTTTTTGTAGGATAAGACATGCATTGGTGGAGCTATCTTTTAACACTCAGTATATGTGTTTCTTATAATTCTGTCTTCTGGGACAAGTGTTGAAGAATAAAGGTGAAGGCATTAACAGTCATATGTAACATTGAATAGTGTCAGTAAACTTCTCTTGGACTAAAATTCATCTGTCGTGTGTGTGTGTGTGTGTGTGTGTGTGTGTGTGTGTGTGTGGTGTGGTGTGTATGTAATGAGTTTTTCCACATACTGGTCTCCTAAACTATATTGGACTTTCCACCTCCAAAGATTTATTTGTTAAAGTAAAATGTGTAAAATATAAGCAGGGCTTAAGAAGATAAGAAAAATTAAATGCCTTATACTGATAATGTGTTTTAAATAAAAATCTTATTTATTTTTTGATTCCTTTATTTTCCTACTATTTTCAGCATGCCTTTATTATTATTTTTTCAGTTTTCTGTTGTATGCATTGAACCCTGGGCCTTGGTGCTATTCTTGAGCTCTTGTGTGCAAGACTGGTGTTCTACCACTTCTAGACACAGCTCTACTTCCAGTTTCATGCTAGATAATTGGAAATGAGTCTCTTTTCGTTTCCAGCTGGTTTTGAACCATGATCCTCAGGTCTCAGCCTCCTGAGTACCTAAGATTACAGGTGTGAGCCACTGGTGCCAAGCTTACTGTCTTCAATTTTTCAAGATGGATTTGCTGCCTAATTCAAAACCATTGAAAGGCTATTTTATTACTCTAATTTTTCCCTGTCCATATTTATTTGTTTACAACTTTACATGCATTAGAAATTATTGGTGCAAAGATGAGAAATCTATTGTCTGATACTGTAGAATCTATAAAGATAGAACATTTTGTTCTCTGCTACTATGGAGTTTATAAATAATGGATCATTCTGTTTTCTGACACTCTAGGCTCTATAATGATAGAACACAATGACAGCATATTCTCTTGTCTGGTATTAAAATGTATATAGTGACAGGAGGGTCTCTTGTCTGGTATTAAAGCATCTATAGTGACAGGAGGGTCTCTTGTCTGGTATTAAAGCGTCGATAGTTGCAGGAGGGTCTCTTGTGTGGTAATATAGAGTCTATAGTGACAGGAAGGTCTCTTGTTCAGTATTATAGAGTCTATAGTGACAGGAGGATCTCTTGTTCGGTATTATAGAGTCTATAGTGACAGGAGGGTCTCTTGTCTGGTATTATAGAGTCTATAGTGATAGGAGAGACTCTTGTCTGGTATTATAGAGTCTATAGTGACAGGAGAGACTCTTGTCTGGTATTAAAGCATCTATAGTAGCAGGAGGGTCTCTTGTGTGGTAATATAGAGTCTGCAATGGCAGGAGGGTCTCTTGTCTGGTCTTATAGAGTCTATAGTGACAGGAGGGACTCTTGTCTGGTATTATAGAGTCTATAGTGACAGGAGGGTCTCTTGTCTGGTAATAAAGTGTCTATAGTGGCAGGAGTGTCTCTTGTGTGGTAATATAGAGTCTATAGTGGCAGGACGGTCTCTTGTCTGGTATTATAGAATCTATAGTGACAGGAGCATCTCTTGTCTGGTATTAAAGCATCTATAGTGACAGGAGGGTCTCTTGTCTGTTATTATAGAGTCTATAGTGATGAAAGGGTCTTTTGTCTGGTATTAAAGCCTCTATAGTGGCAAGAAGGTCTCTTGTCTGGTATTCTACAGTCTGTAGTGGCAGGAGAGGCTCTTGTCTGGTATCATGGGGTCTGCAGTCACTCCTGGAGCCCGACCATCATGATGCAGCTGCACATGGGTTCGGGTAGGGACTACTCTTATTCCTGAGGCTCAGGGTGACATGATTATGTGCATGCAGACAGAAACCATTTTTATAAATGTAATTACCTCTTCTGCCTGCCTGTGATTATTTCAATTTCCCTTTGCTGTTTCTTTGATTAAGTTTCCACTCCCTAATGCATTACACCTTGGCTCCCTATTATTCTTGGCTATTTTGCTACATCTTCTCGGGAGTTGCTTTTGGGGGCTGACAAGCACTCCCTGTCCTAGGGGAGATCCAGGGCTTCTCTGGGAGAGTGGGGTAGGGGGGGCCTCCCTAGCTCAGAGGCTCCTCCCCTCCACCCCAGGTGTGTGAATCCACAACAGGTAATAGCCAGTTCCTGCTCTGGGAACACCCTCTTCTCCCCATCACCGCAGAACTTCCTCCTTCTATTTCCTGTTTCACATGACCTCGAGGCCATTCTCTGTCTTGCTATTACCAAACAAGATAGTCTAAGTATTTGAATAGCAGAGTAAGTGAGAAGAGACATATGGATTAAAATATTTAAATGAAGAAGGAAAACTTCTTAACTATGTATAGTTAAATTCACCCATCCATTCATTCAGTACATATTTGCTATGGTTTCCCTATTTCATTTACTGGATTTCAAACTGTAAAAATGGGACCATTTCTTTCTAGTAGGTTATAGTCTCAGTCAAGCAATGGAAATGAAAGAAGGATTCAGACATGAAGAAAGATCTTTAGAGTGGTGTGTGCAGAGCTATGGCTTATAGAATCCAGTTTCCCCTCGCCAGTGAGCACCAGGTTTTTATCCCAATAGAATGCCACCCAAGATCACTCATGAGAACCATTAGAACCTGAGCATAGCTATGCAAAGATGTTTGATGGGTGATTATTAGTTATATACATGAGGGATGATAGGTGGTTAAGTAGATAGGAAGGGAGACAGATACATGACAGGTAAATAGATGGTAGAAAGATGAAAGATTACAGACCAGACAGAGAGACAGACAGAGATAGGTAGATAGACAGACAGACAGATGAATGAATGAAAGGCAGGTACTGTTTTGAGACATGCCTATGGTTCTGTCAGTTCTGTGGCTTGTCTGGTTGGTAGCAGTGTTGATCTCAGTTCACTTTCCCAGCCAGTGATCTCTCTGATAATTCTTTCTGGTGGATTTAATTCAGTTGAGTGTTTAAGTGAACTAAGCCTAGAGAGTCTCAAAAGTATGTATAACACATGGAGCAAATTTTCAGATGATGACTTTTATTTGAAGGCATTCTCATTAGGGACAGTAATCCGAAGCGTCAGGAAGAACCAGAAGTTAAAGCCTGTGATTGGCAAATCCCTTTGTGCTCCCCTCCTGAGGCCATCGTGCCTCATGGTGCCTGGAGGAGCTGTGCTGGGCTCTGCGCTGAGCTGGGGAGGCGGGCACAGGTCTTGGCCTGGGCCTGCGGGGCCTGCCCCCTGGCCCCCTCTGCCTGCTCCAGGGCTCAGGATCCTTTCCCTGATGCACTCAATTATTTAAAAATGCAGGTTTCATACAATGAACCGGGAACTGCTGACCAGGGTGGGCTGTGACCCTGGGTGTGGCCACGGAGAGCTCTGGGTGAAACTGTGCCTTCCCCCACCACCCGCCTGTCTTCAGGATGTTTGTGGCCTAAGTTTTCCACAGAGCAAGTGTGGGTCCTGGCACCCTCCCTGTGTCGGGAGGAGAGGCCAGGGGGCCGTGTGGATCTTCCTTCCAGAGGCTCTCGGTGTCCACCCCTCCTTCCCAGGGACTCGGGGGTCCCTGGACACCGCCTCGGCTCAGCTTATTGCAGTCCCTCCTGGACTATGTGTATCCGACTGCAGCTTTCAGAAGTGCTCTCCTCCCTGTCTGAAGTCGCAGAGCAACTGCTGGCATTTACTTACCTTCTGCGCCAACAGTTCTTTCCTTGTTGGTTTAGAAATTAATTTTCGTTATCTTGACACAAAGACCCAAAATATGACTTTTTCCCCACAGGAACAGGCGGTGAGGAGGCAGCAGCAGTTACGATTTCCCAAAAGGGGAGATGCTATATTTAAACGGCATATTAATACACGCGTGTACAGACGGACAGATTGTGTTCTTCTGAGAAAACGGTGCTGTTGCTTTTCTAAAATTTACTAGTGCCGTGAAAACATGCCTATCGGAAAATGTGTTTCAGAGCACAGAAGACAGGACAGTGGGAAGGGGAAGGGAGAGGGGGAGGGAGGAAAGGAGAGAGGAGAAGGAAGGAGGAAAGGATGGAAGGACGGAAGGAAGAAGGGAAGGGAAGGGAAGAAGGAAGGAAAGGGAGAGAAGGATGAGAGGAAGAAGAAAGAGAGGAAAGAAGCGTCGGAGAGGAGGAAGGGAGGAAGGAATGAAGGAAAGGCAGGAGGGGCAAAGAAGGACATGAAAGAAGACAAGGATGAGGACAAAACACTGGCTAGTTCACAATTCAGACAAGAAATAACCTGATTAACTACTTCAAGATGTCAGTGTCAGCACAAGTAATTAACTGACTCCTCAGAGTGCAAAAGAAAAGGAAAGGCAGTCATTTTATTCCTGGGCAAACAAACTTATTTTCAGAAGGAGTCTTTAAAATTCTGTAGGCACTTCACCATGAGGCAGCACTTTTGTTGAGTTTTCTGTTGTCCAAACGCTCTCTTATTTGCGGAGGGTCGGTGGAGTCGCCCAAGTAGTAAAGCACGTGATTAACAAGGTGAGACCCTGAGTGCAAACCCAAGTACTAGCAAACACGAATTCTTACTTCACAAGATGTATAAAGGGGCTGCATGGTGAAATTTACATACATGTGAGTAATGTAATGTGCATTGCTGAAATATAATCCTCTTCCTCCAAGAGTTTCTAATCCATTTCATTGTGCAATTTTCATGAAGATAGATGTGTGTGTGTGTGTGTGTGTGTGTGTGTGTGTGTGTGTGCTGTATTTCAGGAGATACAATGACTCATAGCTGAAGATCTGAATGACTGTTGCAGAAGGGTGGATTGCTAACCCTACTAAATATCTAAAATTTAGCACTGAACATACATGGAGCTGAGTTGCTGGAAGGGTGACACCAGCGTTGCTGGAGTGTGTGCCAGCCTGCGTGTGTGTGGCTGGTGTTTCAGCCATTACTGGAGCCTTTCCCTCTCCCCTCCTGGAAAACCACTGAGTCCATCAACACATGGCAAGCTGAGAGTTTGAACTCCTGTCTCCGTCTTTGCATCTCTATTTCCTTGTAGCTGACCTAGGCTACAGAGGAGGGGTCCACTTCTGTTGTTTGCTCGAAACAAATTGCCAGAGTGCTTTGGGGATCTGTAGCTCACAGAAGAAATGAACTAAGTATGCAGATATTCTTGCTCCTCAAATCAGACATTCAGTGGTATTTTTTTCTAGAAATATGTCAAGTGGGTAGTTACTTGATACCAAATGTTACTTTTTAAAAACGGTTTTCTGTAAAAGTCACTCTTTTAAGAAAAGACATGTTATATTTAAAATGCTTCTGAAAATGAGAGGAGCAAATTCAGAGTTTACAATTTTAATTATAGCAGAGCTGTCTCTTGATTTAATCAACCCATCCTGAAGCAACAGAGCTGTGATTGAACCCTGAAAGAGTCCACACGAAATTGCTATAATGAACTCAATCATGCTGTTTAAGATGCAATGGAGAAATCTCGCAGTATGAATTTTATTGATTAATATCTACATTAATCCCTCAAATTAGTTGTAGGGCTTAATTTCACTTTTAAACTTGGATTACTAATACAATGTGATGCAAAACTATGTTCTACAAGGTTCTCAGTGTCCTAAGCATATATTTGTCAAGCACCTGGGCCCATAACACTACTATAACATGGAGGGCTTAGATGGGCTGAAACAGTAGACCTGGAAGTAACACTTGAAACCCTAATGTTTACACAGTGGACCCCACGCTCCCTCCTGACTGAAGGACACATGTTGATTACACAGTCCTGATGAACTGGAAACAACTCAAGTATTCATTTTTCGTGGATTGTAATTTATTCAGCTTTAGCAGAAGTATGCATGTATTTCCTTTCTTCAAACCAGATTTCTATTTATATTTCTTCCTTCCCTCTGTCCCTCCCTCCTTCTCTCTCCCCCTCCCTCTCTCTCTCTCCCTCCCTCCTGTGCTCCCTCCCTCCTTAGCTCCCTGCCTCCTTAGCTCCCTCCTTTTCTTCCTCATTCTTTCTATATATTATTATTATTGTGGTGGTTGTTATTATTATTGCTATTCTTGGTACAGCTAGTTGATTTCATGACATCAGATCAACCCCAGCGTTTCCGGGGAAATCAGATGCAGCCTGGGCCTTTTCCTGCCAGGTGTCCAGGCAAGGGCTCACCTTGCTGTGATTTTGCGGCAGGGCTGTCCCTGGAGAGCTGGCGAGGAGCTTGGCATAGCAAACACCATAGCCAGATCCACTGATTTTTCCAGCAAGATACCGCTGTGTCTCTTCTGCCTAGCGTCTCTGGGTTTGGAGGTCTAATCTTGTGTACCAATAGAGGAGAGGGAAGGTATGCCTGGACAGAAAGATTTCTGACATAGTTGATAGAGTTGAAAGAGAAGCCAGCACTCCTTAGAATATTGGCTATGCTAAACATTCTATGGAAAAACCAATATTCTAAGAGACATACCTCTACCAATTTTATTACATGTAAGACGCAAATGAAGGTTTGTAAGTACTAAATCCCATCTGATTGCTCTGACGGGACTGATAATTGTGAGACTGGATTAATGACTGAATTCCAAAGACCATTTTTATGTCAATCAATCCAGCATATTTAGTGGAAGATTTGTTCTTCACATACTCCCCACTGAAAATAGGTTCAGGCTCTTTGGAGATTAAAAGTTGCCCACACATCTGTAGGCTTGAGATTCTGAGCATTCTGCGCACTGGCTTTGTTTGCTGACGAATCTCACATAGAAGCTGGGAATTAGAAGAAAACCTTAACAGCTTAAAATCCATCCTCTGTGCACCAAGGTAGCAAGCCAAAGAAATGCAAATGCTGTGCTATTTAAATGTCTCCCCTCTCCATACTGCCACACTTTTCAGACCCTGGCGACCTTCCTATATTTAAAATTAAAAAGTAGCTGGTACTGTTCACAATATAAATGACCTAAAAAGTGACTCCTGGGGTAAGAAATATTAATATTCTGGATTTGGCAGGAACTGGTCTTTGGAGAGACAGGTGATAAATGTAATTGTGTTCTCATCCTTGCCAGTCATGGCAGGGGGCTTCGACGGGCCCGACAGCGAGCCAGTGTGCAGCACTGGCGTCTCAGGTGTACACAGCTTCAACAATTTTCAGCACAGCTGTGCTGAGTAAACTAAGAAATTAGTGGAATGTCAAGTTCCCCTTTAAAAGTCCATTTCTCAAAGTTGCCTGTGTCTCTGCCTCACAGTTCACTCAAGTTTGTGCATCCATTATGCAAGCATTTCTCGGAGCCTACTTGGAGCCCGATCTAGTAGCTGGAGATATATCGGTGACAAACAGGGCGTCCCCAAATAGATAATAAATCAGAGGGTGGCGTAGTCTCTGTTAGAAAGTGGGGAGCAGGGGCACAGGGTGCTGAGGCCCCCGGGTGAGAAGCACGAGAGGGTAGAACTGCTTCCCTCCTGATGATGAGGAAGGAGAGAGAGGGTAAGGACAGGGAGAAGGGGAAGGGGTTGGAGGGAAGGAAGGAGGGGTGGAAAGAGAGAGTGAAAGAGTGAAGGGGGGAGGGAGTGCACCAAGCTCCCAAGGTCCCAGGTACTGGAGGTTCAGAGCAGCAGTACAGCCAGGCTCACAGGCACGTGGGCTTAGGGGAACATGGAAAAACAGAGTGTACCAGGGAGACAACAGGACTGGGGAGCAGGGCCCGCCAGCAGGTGCTGCTCTGCTTTTCCCTCTCATGATTGGAGACTGGTCAGAGCCCTTTGAATATAGTCACGCTTGAAGGCATCACTCAAGGCTTCAGAAGACTGCTTTGGTTCGAGTGGACTAGAAGAGGCTGACAGATTTGGGGAGTCTTGGCCAATTTCTTGGGACCTACTGAAGTTACAATCCCAGGACTGGCCAGTGAGGGTAAACAAGACAACCACCTTCTGATCCAGCATGCTGTGACCAGGTGTTAGAATTTTGCCTTTCCATTCCTGTGACCTTGCTGTGCAGTCTTGTCTCTCTTCCCGTGCCTTGCTCCATGAGTCAGGGTGCCTGGGCTGCTGTCATTATCTAGGACCAAACAGCAAACCCATCCTTTTGGGAATCACCTGCTGACGCACTGTGTGTCAGTGGTGGGCCATTTGCAACCAGACTCCAGTCCTTACAGAGGCCTGGTATCCCAGACCCCAGGACCTGAGCCTGGCCCTGGCAGATCTGCTGCTCAAGGACAGACTGTTATGCTAAGCAATGGCTTGCAAGCAGAGGGCTCTCCTTGTTTTGTTCTTGTTCACTACCTCCTAGGCACAGCATGCTGATTTCCATGTTCTGCTGGCGGAGAACAGGTTGCTCTGTAGCTTAATGCTTCATGTTGTGTCCAGACTTCCATCCAAGCAAATTGATGGTTTAAATGTTAAGGTATCTTGTGTACCAGACACTGAAAATAGCTTAAAGCATACCAGCACACAACTCTATTTAAATTAATTTGGAAGACACATAGAAAAGAGGAAAACTATGCAAACATCCCAAGCCATGGGAAAGTCACGTGGAAGGAGATGCATGGCAAAAAACACGAGGACATTAGGGAAAAAGTTACATTCATTTACAGTTCATGGTATGGTTGTATCTATTCTAATTGTGTTAACCAGTACCAGAATATCGAGAACAGAAAGGAAAAATAAATGCGAAGCATACACACACACACACACACACACACACACACACACACATTTGTGAGGAAATTTTAGAATTAAGAGACTGTATGCTTTCAGTTCTGTATTTTGTTTGCTATTTGAGTTTGTATCTCCCCAGAGTTTCTCTCACTTCTGCATGCATAACCAAATTGTTCACTCAAAGCAAAGACAGTACCTAGAGAGTTTATGCATTCACATGAGAATTATATCTAGTGTTGAGATTTCAGAGTTTCTAAGAAATGATCTTGCTGACATTAAGTCGAGAAAATTACCTAGTCAAATATGCGGATCATACAGGCAGAGAAAATGTAAAGACGGAGCACTCATGGCAATGTCAAATAACAATAGTGTTTTATCACTGCTTTACGTCGGAAACATAAAAATCCAGGTTTACATATTATATATCCATTTGTTCATTTTTTTCCAGGCGAAAACATAACTACAATCCCAGCCTCTTTCCTTACTCTGTAATTTAAATATTTTAAACTTGATAGGCTTGGCTCTCCTTTGAATTTATGATATAGTAGTCTCATGAATATCAGAACTCTTGAAATAAAATTCCATTTTAGAGGGAACTCAAAAGCACAAGTCCACTTCTATAAGGTGCATTTGTTTGCTTATTTGTTGTTTATTTTGTTTTATGAGCTCTCACTTTTACCCTTATCATCTAGAAAGAATAATTTCCTTGAGCTGTAATCAAATTGATACACACCAACCTTTGGCCAGGGAAGCATTACCGAAATTCACATGAAAAATAACCAGTATAGACATGTTCTATGTTGGCCATCCCAGAATTAGAAAATTTCAGAGAGAACTAGCATGTGATTTCTATGACTTCTTCAGTCAGTTTTGAAATTAATTTATTCAGGAATGATGCAACTTGGATGAGAACTATAAAATGATAAGTATTAATTTAACTACTAAGAAATAGCAAAGGAATAGAAATCACATATCCGAGAACACCTCATGACGGCATGCTTGCTAACTGAATTTCGTCTGGAATTTGCTCTTCACTTTGAGTTACTTGAGCCTGTCCCCAGTCAAGAAGTGTGACCTTCTGAACACAGGTAGTGACACTCCCAGGATCATGCTCCCGACTTCCGAGCCCACCGCCGAGGGAGACACAGGAGATTTCACCTTGACGTCCTATATCATGCCGTAGACAAATACTCAACAGCTTTGGGAAAGTACTTGAGACAGGTAGGCAGTCATAAAATTCGATTCCAGTGAAGTGCTGAGTATAGGCCGCCAGGTGAGGCCCCAGGTCAGTGGGCCTGGTGAAAGGGAGGGCAGCGGAAGAGCTGTACCAGAGCTGTACAGGATCCCACTGCCTCTGCTACTACCTGGGGGAAAACAAAAAACAAAATCCAACTGTTTTTCCTAGAATTTAAAAATCCTGCTAGGAGCCAGTGCCAGTGGCTCACAGGTAAAGGCTGAGATGTCGGAGGATGGCAGTTCAAAGTCCAAACAGGAAAGTCTGTACCACTCTTGTTTCCACTTAAGAACCAGAGATCTGGAAGAAGCTCTGTGACTCAAGTGTTACAGCCCTAGCCTTGAGGTGAAGAGCTCAGGGATAGCACCCAGGCCCAAATACAAGCCCACAACCCACCAAACCACCAAAAACAAACAAAAAACACTCCGTGGCAACTCCTTTATTTTTTAAAGAATTTAAAAATATATAAAAATAATTATGAAAAAAACCCTGCCAAACCCCAATCTGCAAAACAGAAACAGTATAATGAGCAAGTCAGCTTCTTAAATAGTATTGCATTTACTAAAGTTTTGTGCAGGTATTACTTTTATGTTTATAATGACATATTTTATTTATAATACAAGCTTGCCTAGAAAGTACAATGCCCTAGGTTCGATCCCAAGTACCAAAAAAGAAAAGACAAATTATAAAAAATAAATAAAATACCATCTACATTGTCCTTAGGCCAAGAATAATGGATTGGAAACAGTTCAAGTTCTTCACAAGAAACCTCATTTGATGGCCATGTAATTAAGACGACTTTTATTAAATGTCCTTGCAACATGATAGAAAAATATGCTTGCAATTAGCTTATCTGAGTCACAAGGACACGTCTAACGTGCTTGTTCTACTTCCACACCAACACAGCTAAGATTCCCTCAATTCAGATCTCATGTATGGTCATTCCTCCAAGGTTCAAGATTCTCACAGTCATATCCGTGCAGGACTTTCCCCAGTAATGCAGGCAGAGTGACAACAGTCGTCATGTGTGTGTATTTCCGCTGAGTGTTTCTCTACGCGATGTACTCAATATACACGCACACTGGACGAAGAACATCCAGATAAGTGAAGCTTCAGAGGCAGGGGAGGCTGATAAGGAGCCACTAAGTGAAGCTTCAGAGGCAGGGGAGGCTGATAAGGAGCCACTCCGGTGCTGCTCTGGTTAAACACAGCTCTTGGTGGTTGCAGGAGCCTCTGGTGGGGCCCGAGGCCCTTGTGCCATCTGAAGCTGCGTGAGCATTACCGGGAGAAGGACCCCGGCTGCACAAGCAGTGTGGTCTAGAGAGATACTTGCTCTGTGCACATAGAGAAACATCCATGAGGGAAAGCCAGAAGGGGAGAGGGAAGGGCAATTCCTGTATAAAGGGGCAGAAGGACGGGGCCGAGGGGAGAGGGAGGGCTGTCGGGACACCCACAAAACGAAGAAAGGGAAGGGAAGGGGGGGTTGGGGCGGAAGGGACGACAGGGATCCAGTAGGCACTACAGGAACTGGTTTGTTCAACTGCAAAAAATCCAATGCATATCTGAAAACATTATTTAATAGTGAGGCAAAAAGGTGGGTTGGGAGGGCTGTGAGAATGCCCAGGGGCACTGGTCCAGGTTCACCTTGTGAGTAAGCAGGCCTATGGAATGCCAACTCCTTCGTACAACACTGAACGTACAACAAAATATTTTCAGAGGAAACTGAAAAAATAATCCCACACAGGCCTGCCATACATGTACAGAATGGTAGTTAATTCTCAGCACAGACTTCGAAAGACAGTGCAGAATTCAGAATGTAAGTTGAATATTCCTGTGTCCGTTCTGCTCGCTCTCTTTTGTGGGCAGACAACAGAGCTCGTGTCAGGCTGGTGGCACCAATGTGTTGTGCAGCAGAGCTCAGCGCCCAGGCACGTGGGAGCTGACGTCCCCCACCCTGGGCCACAGCCACAGTGCCTGAGAGAAGGCCCTTCATCCCTGACGACTGAGAGAAATGATCTTGCTGCAGAAATACACTCTGCCATTGCCCAGTGTGATCAGTCTTTATTTGTAAGACACGACTTCATTCTCTGGATTCCTAGTTTTATTCCCACGTAGATTTTCTCTCCGAAGGCACTTGTATTAATATTCCAATCTCCCTCAAAATGGACTCAAAGAAATCAATGTCTAGAGTCATTTGGTCTAAACAACCCCAGGAGTGACATAATTCATAAGAATTTGAGTAGGGCAGAGACTGAGATTGAGGACCACGATTGCCAGTGCACAATCTGCGTGACAAGGTGGCAATCTACCCTGGACCTTCCATCCCTTCTTCCCTGTCACTCGCTTTCCTGTTACATTTATGGTCGGTATCAAGTGTTACAGTATCAGCATCAATTTTTCCGCCTTTTCCTGTAAAGTGTCACTCTGTTTAGATTATCAACTATCGGATGTTTTCATACTTTATGAATACAATAGTACTAATTGGGTTTTTAACATTTTTTATGATAATGAAGTGATCGAGGCAGCTGACGTCCTAAGAAGGCTTTTGCTTAGTTCGAAGTTGTGCAGTTTCTGTGAGGGTGAATGTTCGTGGACCCCCCCAGGCCCCTACTCCCAAAGTTCTGCTTCCTGGAGGTCCCAGTGCCCTCTGGGAGTGCAGAGAGAAGATACACAGCTTCACATCGTGGCAAGAGGCAGCTAATGCAGCTCCTTCTCTAAAGGGTGACATTCTGTAAATGGCAGTAGCATTCCACAGAAATTCTAGTTGAGCCCCCATGAGTTTTGTTGCTGTTTTGAAAAATGTAGCCTTATCGATGCAGTACCAAAACCACTGGATTATTTCTGTTCCTGAAGTTTGAAGAATGGTAAAGTTTATATCTAAATTATAGCTCTACTTTTTCATCCAAACATAATATCTGTATTATAGCTATGACTAAATTACAGTGTAGTTTAATTTCAAGTATATTCCAACTTTATAAGATTTCAATTTTATGTCAGAAGCATTTACTCTGTAGATTATGTAGTTCTGTGCTAACATTTTGTAGGGAGTATGTAAAAGTCATTTAAATTCATGTCACTGTTTTCCCTCTGAACTCCCGACCTATTTGAAGGCAAGAACTATGCTATGTTTATCCTTGTATCTCTAAGACTAACTTATGGTTCATCTATGCTAATATTGACCACATATATATATGTATATTATACAAACATACAGACACACACACGTATATGCATATTGTACATTGTGAGAACATTCATATGTGTATATATACAAATTTGTCAAATAGAGTGAAAAGTTTTAATGCATTCAAGGATAATTTGTTTATTTATTTTTATGTATTTTTGTTGCTATTGTCAAGATGTGATATACAGAGGGATTATAGTTATACATCAGAGAAAGAATATATTTCTTTCTTTCTTTCTTTTTTTCAGTTGTGGGGCTTGAACTCTGGGTCTGGAGGCTGTCCCTGAGCTCTTCAGCTCAAGGCTACTGCCCTATCCCTTGAGCCACAGTGCCACTTCTGGTTTTCTGATGGTTAATTATAGATAGGAGTCTCAGGGACTTTAGTACAGGCTGGCTTTGAACTATGATCTGCAGATCTCAGCATCCTGAGTAGCTAGGATTACAGTATGAGCCACTACACCTAACCAAAGAGTACATTTCTTTTTGAACAATGACAACCCTTCCTTTGCTCTTCCCGTTTTTCCCTCCTGTCCCCACCCACGAATTGTACAGTTCATTTTCAACATCATTCCTAGTGACTACCAGTGCTATACATTTTCAACCTTTGTCCACCGTTTCTGTGCTCCCCCTTGCCCTGTCCCAAACAGCAACCCGAACAAACAAAACAAAAGGAAAAGAAAATAAGAATAGCAACAAAGAAAATGACTCATTTCCATTTCCTGGAGCTTATTTTGAGAAATATCATTTTATATGTTCTGACACACCCAGCTATTGAGGCTTTCTATGTCTCTTCTAAGAATATTCTTCTTTGGTCTCACTGTGTGAATTTAGAGTCTTGCATAATTTACCATGTACAGGTGCATTTTTTTTTCTTTACCATCCAGTGTGTTTACTTGTAGAATTATAGGCACAAATGAGGGAAAACATGCAACCTATAGGTCTTTGGCTCTGGCTTGATTCATTTAATCTTTTTTTTCCCCCAAGTATTTCCAATGTCTTATAAATGATACAAGGTCATTCTTTCTGATGGATGAGTAGAATTCCATTGGGTATATTTACGCCATCTTCTCCATCCAGTCATTCATTGCGGGGCGTCTGGGCTGGTTCCATATCTTCACTATGGTAAACAATGCTGCAGTGACCATGGTTGTGCTGGTGGCTTTACTATGCCCTTGTTTGTGGTCTGTTGGGTAAATGTCCCGGTGTAGAATTGCTGGGTCATCGGGAAGCTCTATGTTTAGTCTTTTGAGAAACCTCCATACTGCTTTCCAGAGTGGTTGAACAAGTCTACATTTCCACCAACAGTGTGGTAGCGATCCCTCCTGGCCACATCACCACCAGCCTCTGTTACTGTTGTCTTAATAGTGGCTCTAACTATGGTGAGTCACAGGACTGTGGAATCTCAGTCCTGTTTTGATTTGCATTTCATTTATGGCTAGAGATGCTGAACATTTCTTAATGTATTCATTGCCATTCTTACTTTTTTCTGAGAAGTCTCTCTTTAAGTCTTTATCCCATTTATTAATTAAGTTGTTGAGTCTTTGAAGGATTTGGAGGTAGGGCTTAGTCTTTTGAACTCTAAGTATATTTTAGATATGAGGTCATGGGAAACTTAAAATTCAAGATTTAATTCACTAAAATAGCAATATCAGAAAAAGAAATATTTATCTACGTATCTCTTTCATTATCTAATCTATCTTTTATTGCAGTGCCTGTTGTTCTTTTACAACAGTGTTTCTTTCACCTGGAAACTCAGATTAGCCTACACTATAGACCGTCTATTTTCTTCCCACTGAAGAGTTATGATCACAGGCATGTACCACCATGCTTGATTGCCCTTGTATCTTTCTATGGTTCTACTTCATCTGGGCAGTGAAAATTGGCATTTTTCACATCTATATTTCTGTATTTTCCTAAGAAATATTTAATCAGAAACACATGTTGTGCAATGAGTCAGTAAATGGGTAATAGTGTCAAGGTAGAGGGGCAGGAAGAGAAAAGGCTAATAACCAACTACACAGTCTACCGGGAGGAACACCAAAACTGACCTCAGAGATTCCAGCAAATGAAATAGAAGCAGAAACTTGGGCAGAAATGTCTCATGATGGGGGGCCAGGAGTTTGGCCTAGTGGTTAAAGTGCTTGCCTAGCATGCATGAAGACCTGGGTTCCATTCCTCGGTACCCCACATACATAGCAAAAAGCCGGAAGTGGTGCTGAGGCTCAAGTGGTAGAGTGCTAGCCTTGAGAAAGTCCAAGGACAGTGCTCAGGCCCTGAGCTCAAGCCCAGGACTGGCAAAAATAAAAAACAAAACAAAACAAACAAACAAAAAAAACAACAAAAAAGAAATGTCTCATGAGACTCTTAGCTCCAATTAACCACTCAAAAACCAAAAGTGGAGCTGTGGCTTGAAGGGACAGAGTTCCATCCTTGAGCATAAGAGCTCATGGACAGAACCCAGATCCTGAGTGCAAGCCGCACAGCTGGCAAAAAGGTGATACACTGTGTGTTTTTCACAGTTTATGAATGCAAGATTAATCTCCGTGGTATCTGGGTGCCACAGGAAGTCAGAACTCAACTTCTCTCTGTTCCTCTCCCTTGTGTTAATACTGCTCTGGACCTGTCTTGAAGCCAAAACATGATTCCTTCAGAGAAAGGACCTTTCTTAGGAGCTGCCCTTTATTTGAGGAATACTGAGGTCTGTCTTCTGTTTTAATCGTGATTAATTTCCAACCTACTATGTAAAGAAATTTTAAATATCACCAGGTTTCATATTTTTTCAAAGCTCATTTCAGCTTTTTATCAGCCAGCACTCATTTTCTCAAACTGTCTTCTGCTTCCCTTCTAACTGATAGCTGTGAATGTCTTCGAGCAGTGACCCTGTGATAGGCTGCAAACTTGAGAATTATCTCCTCCCCTTCCTCCTTTCTTCCCTCTCTATTCCTCTTCTTTGTCTTCCTCTTCCTCCTCCTCTTCTTCTCCCTCCTCCTTTTTTTCTTGTTCTCTGTTCCTGTTCCTCTTCCTCCTCCTCTTTTCCTCCTTCTGTTCCTCCTCCTCTCTTCCTTCTATCTTCTTCCCCTCTTCCCATCCTCTTCCTCCTTCTCCTTTTCCTCCTATTCCTTTTCTCCTCCTCCTCCTCCTCCCCCTCCTCCTCCTCCCCCTCCTCCAGAGTACCTTCCCTGGCCCTGCACCATGGGGATTTGGGTATTCTAGGTTCACTCTCATGCACTGCAGACTTGGCATGCACTGTGTGGCGCCATGCCCACTCTCGGGGTTCTCAGGATGATGCTGGGTCAAGGCCTCCCGCCCTGTCCCTGTGACTGCTGGCACTCACCAGTCAAAGATGGGATGCAGACAAAGGAGAGCTGCGTAAATTTCTGGCAGGAGTAAAATATCCTCGGGTTTGTGGATTGCACTGTACATTTGAATGTTGGTCTACTTCTCAGTGGAAATCTCAAGCCCGAGTGAGTAACTGGCTAGAGCTCTGTGCAAACATGGACCCCGGAGCCCTTCCCTCTATCATGAAATCAACATAGCATGCTTAAAGATCCTTGTTTGTGAAAACAATTCCCAGCCTCTTTTAGAAAAATGTTTTCCTGAGTGGCTGTTACTGCCAAGTTTCCAAGTAGGACGGTCTGAGGTGTAAACTTCTCCACCGAAGGCTTCCTGGCGCCGACGGGTGCCGCCTCCCACTGCCTCGTGGATGCCTGCGTCCAGGCAAAATCTTCAGCCTTCGATCTTGACCAGGCTTCAGGGAGATACGTTCTGCCATCTGAACAGGATCTGCACGGGCAGACCATTGAGCAAAACAAACGGATGCTGCCCACGCCAGTGCAGAGAAGCAATCCTGTCTCGAGGATCTTGGACCAGTGAGCTGTGCTGCATTTATAAATTGCCCAGCAGCCATATCCAGGAGATGGCTGGTGCTAGCAATAAGTCCTCAATTCGATAATAGGAGCCCGCGGTCCCCCATGCTCACATGGTCACATTCTATAATCATGGCCACACCGGCACTGCCTCCGTGTGTGCCCACAGAGAGTACTCCACTTGCCTTTATAAAAACATTCTGATGCCCTGTGTTACCTTCCTGACTTCGCCGGCTCCTGCTGCAGCACCACCTGTCTTCTTGGCATCAGGGCGTGCTTAGAAGTGCTGGCGCTGCCTTTCCAGGACAAAGGGGGACTTTTCTATGCACATTTGTCAACAGGTGGGGCCAGTACCTGATTCTCAGGGCCAGTGCATGGTGGGGGAACAGGACACAGGGGGGCAGGAGAGTGGGGCTTCAGTGGGTGGGAATACACTTGAGGTTCTGTAGAAACTCCCCATGAAGACCCAGTCCCGCCTGGCACCTATGGTTTGCTGGAAGGATCCCAGCAAGTTCAAGATCAGCAGGAAGCCACCCTGACAGATGGGTCTTCCTGCAGCCGAGGTGCCGAGTATTCTATGCATCAAGTGTCTCTGCTGAGGGCCGGGGTCTCTGCCAGGAGAATGCAAGTGGATATCTGTCTCCAAACAGGGGTGGAGGAGGGCGTCGCCCTGACTGCTCCTCCTGGCTGCATGGGTGCAGGCTGCAGTGTGCTCATGTTTGTAGGTCTACTAGGAAGTCAGAGGCCTGGCAGTTCAGGGGGCTTTGGATGCAGTGGCTGTCTGTCTTTCCCACATGGCCTTCTACTGCAGTTACGAGTCCAGGAGACCTCAGAGTGTCCTGCAGGACATACGTGCAGATGCATTGCTGCTTTTAAGTATGTGACAGCTCAGTACAAATGTGTCACTTCTACAGTGTGTGTAGGAATCTGCCATTATTAGACAACATGCACAGTATTTTATCAAGAAATAGGATGTATGGTTCACATTAAATCCTTAGAGGGAAGTGTGCATTTGGGAGATAAGATAGGGATTAGGGGAACAGATGATATCGTTGTTAGAGTTTTCTCTACACGTGTGTTGATTATAGATAAGTGCATGAGCATGCATATGTATCATGTATAAATTATAACTGTGAGTACATTTAGCTATATGCGTGATAAATGTGCAGTTGTTTGCATGTCATTCCCACATACGTGAGAAGCATGGATAGACTAGCTGTGCTCTATGTTCTCCTGTAAAGAGGAGCAGAATGGCCTGTGGGGTGCATGGGGTGCACGTCACAGGCAGTGCAGAGCCTGGACCTACAGCCTCCACGTGGAGCAGTGGCTGTCTGTATCTCCCATGATGGTTGGCTTGGAATACGTCATCTCCTTATGCCGTCCCTGAGGCATATGCAAGGGCAGAGGTCAGCTTGGGGGTGAAAGCATGAAAAAACCCCTGAAAACCACCACTGCATGAAGACGACACACGTTTTATTACGTAGGGATTCTGCTTGTCGGGTTTAGTCTTACTGAGCAGGGGCTAGCAGAAGATCTGCTTGGAAGTTTGCAAATGGAGACTTCCCTTTCTGTTTTTTAATCTCTTTACGTGGCGTGCTTTGCTTCCTCCCACGGTACTCTCGTGTGCATCACACCATAGATTTGTTAACGCAAATCTCTAAATACCATGGAGTCTCATCATTTCACAATCTTTTTTTCCATTTGTCTTCAATGCAGTTTATAGAAGAAACTATTCAGGGAATTCAACTTGAATTAATCATCCACAGGTTTAAAATCTTTCTGTCTAATTTAAGAACCAAGTTGCTGTTTCTCTCTAGCCCAAATGTTTTTTTAGGAAAAAGCAGCATCGCACCTAATATATGAAATAATAATCACCGAATTCATAGTTTAAAATCTTAATTGGATACAATTAATTAGAGGCCTATTTTTATAGATTCCTTTGATAATTACATTAATTGAGAAGGATGCACAGTAATTGGGTTCTGTCCAAACACTAATATTCTGGCAGCTGCTGGCTGAAGATGGTCTCCTCATTATGATGCCCTGAAGACTACGGAGGGAAGGCTGGCATGCAGTCGACAGAGTGTACATGATTCCAGAAACGTGCGGACTGTTCCCTTGCTAATGGATTTGTCAATGGTCCTCACTAAGATTAATTATAGTCAGGAAAAGTATAAAAATGGGATTCAAATCTACAGGATACAGCTGGTGGACATAAAACTAATTCTTGCCCCTGCAAAAAAATAAATTCAAAGCATATGGGTGGAGAATTGCTAAATGAGCTATGGACGGGTGCCGTGGTGACACGCCCCTGCAGGGCGGTGGGGAGCAGAGCTCTGTGGATGACGTGGCTTCTGGGACCACTTTCATTGTCCAGTCTGTGCTGGTCCACTGGGGGTCATCAGTCTCCTTCAGTGAGGAAATATTGACCGAGGCTTCTTCCCAGGCAGGTGTGCAGGATAAGCCAAGGCCTAAGGGAGAAGGCCTGTGGATCTTGTGGAAGCATTTCTAATAGGCAGAGGCAGGCTTTGAAGGGACATCCTGTCTGACATTCCAGCGACATGGTGGGAGTAGCAGCAGGAAAGCCCTGGCAGACACACGTGAATGCGGAGGGTGGGTCTGAGGAGCAGCGCGGGAGGCCTGGCCCCAGGCCTGCACGTCCTGGGTCATGCTGACAGGCCCCTCCCGGGGCCCTCCATTCTTACCACTGTTTGATACTTGTAAACCCGTGCGTTACAGGACTGACCTCCACAGCAACAGGCCCTTGGCAGAAAATACCTGGGAATCTAACCAGTTCTTCCCTCGTCTTCTCTGGGGCCCTACAGCGTCACTCCAGCATATCTGACAGGCTGCACAGGTTCCCCGGCCATGGCAGTGAGCTGGGGAGAGCAGGCTTCCTCCTTGCTCTGCGCTGAGAGAACTTCTCTAATTTTAGATACTCCCCCCACTCTTTTCTCTTTCAAGCTCTGCTGAATACTAGAAAAGTTCAGGCTTCAGAACTGGAAAGGAATGACACTCCGATTTTTTACCTCTTCCTTCTTATGTAATTTCTGAGAAGCTCTTTTAATCTTGGATTCTCCATTTCCTCATCTAAACTGAAGCCAATTCTGCACACTGGATAAGATTTGCAGACTTTAATTTTCAGTACTTAATAGGGAGCAGGCATAGTGAAGAAATGGATTTTTAACGGCACTGGGATTTGAACTCAGAGCTTTGTGCTTTTTGGCAGGCACAGTAGCATGTGAGCAACTCCACCAGACCTTTGTTATACTGGTGATCTGAGGACAGGGTCTGGGCTGGACTGTACTGAGACTGATTTATTACCTGTTCCATGTTTTACTCCATCACTGGGTGGCAGGCACCTGCCACTCTGCCTGGCTGTAGGTTGAGACCCAGACTCTAACTGTTCTGCCTTGACTGTACTCAAACTATGATTCTACAGCCTGCCTCATAAACACCTCTGACCACAGATCTGAGCCTTGCTCTGGGCAAACGTGCCTCATTGTGGTAGAATATTTGATAACACTTCCTTCTCGTTCAGTCTGTAGAAGTGTGTGTGTTTCTCCTGGTACCAGTTCTAGGATTGGGCAAAGCAGGTCTTCCAGTTTCATTAGGAAAGAGCTGACAGGGAATAAGACAGAGTCCTTGGTCATTTAGGATCATTTGTGTGAGTGATCTTCATGGAAAAAATGTCAAGGATGTGCTGTGGTAAGTGACATCTGACATTGTGTATCTGTAAACACTGGGGTTTTCTAGTTGCTACAACTGTCATACCCAAGATGAAATACAGAGATGGCTCAGACTCTTCACCTGTCTCCAGCATGCTGTTCTGTTTGACTGCTTGTGTCCCCTGGGTTGCCAAGTCTACCCCAGACCCGAGCACTGCACCTCTTCTTGTTTAAAAGCCTCACGATTGTCACGTGTAGATTATTTTCTTCTTCCTCCACGTGGAGTAGAGTAGAAAGGAACCCAGGCACTCTGGTACTCAGGAAACCATAGAGACACTGATTTACAAATCTCAATTGCTCTCAGAAATATCTTCGGTGTGGGTGCTGTTTGAATGGAGAAATGGCTTTAAACTGCAGAAATTAGCCCAGACTTATCCACATTTAGCGGTCCATGTATCTACATATACATATGTGTCATGTACCTCACATATATCTAACTTTTCAATAAAGATCAATTAAAAATGTTTGTTAGGCAATGAAAAATACTTTCTAAGATTTCCTATCATGATGAAAGCATTTTTCAGTTAAAGCCATGTGACTGTATGAATAGGATCCCCACCAAACACTTGCAGTTTAATTGTCACTTAAAACTCACACCTGCAGCCCTGCGGACATCCTGTGATTGTAACAGAACCCTCTGCCTGTCTATGGCCTCTGGGTGTGGCGGAGAAGTGGCCTGGACCAGGCAGACAGGTCTGGCCCGGGTGTCTCTGTCACACAGCAAGGCCCGGGGGCACCATCTCTGCTGTCCTTTCTTGTTCAGTGCCTGGTTTCCTAAGGACAACGCCCTTCATTGCCACAGTAGGGTCACTGAGGAAGACATAGACCTTGTCTACTTCTGCCAGAGAAGTACTCAGTTGAACATCCTGGGCTGTGCTTAAGGGGCTGCAGGTTATAAATCACTGCTGTGAAAGGGTACTCAGGTTTGGCAGTTTCCCCAGCAGAGCTCCTGAGAAGGGTAAGAGTGCTGCTGGGGTCACCTGGCAGTAGATGGAAAGACACCCCAACATGAGACCTGATGTCTAATGTGGCCGGAAGCTCTGCGTCCAGGCCCTGAGCAGACTTCTGTCCCAGGTTGAGGTGGGAGATGGAGTGCAGGCCTGAGCACAAATTTAACACATGACTTTCCAGCTCCATCTTATGGATGACTCCATGTCAGAGGGTTTTAGAACTCACTCTTCCATCCCATCTGTGGAGAGTGGAAGGAGCTCTTTAATCCTTACCTTATGTAACCATTTCCCCACAGAAAGCCAGCGTGCCTCTGTCCTCTGTCCAGGGAGCTCTTACATCCCTTGAGGCGGGTAAAGGCAGGTGGTAGCCATACATCTTCACTGACTTGATATTAAGGAACGTTACAAAGCAACGTTAGTGATGTGAAAGCATTGCTCTACAAATTAATTGGATAAGTGGTGAGAGAATATTTCTTGGACCCAGATAAGTATGCTGGGTTGGAGGTCAAGGGAATTACTGGACAAATTCAAAGCAACGTACAGAATATTCCCCAGTGCCATCCCAGAATAACTGCCATCCATGTGCAGCGAGCATGGGGTAAAACAAGGAACCCTGCCTTACCAAAGCAGAGTATGCTCATTTGAGCATGATCCATCAAACAAGAAAAACGCGGCAGAGTTTAATATGCACTTACCAATCAGATGGAAGCACTTGATTTTATAAAGAAAGTAGGTCTTATTACGGCAACAGCATGGTCCTTACCTACCTCAGATTTTTTTAAATCTCATTTTAGAGAGGAGCTTGAAACATATTTCTTAGAATGGCTGTGCCCTCCAGATTCAGGACTCAAGACCTGCTATTCATGTTACCACATTTAGTGGGTGGAGAACACTGCACTATCACTATTATTTCCTTTTGAATTGAAAAAGTGTCCTTATAAACGTGCCTTAATAAAAGAGGTTTCAAAGGTCACTTGCCCCTTTCCCGGTGAGAGCACAGCTGGAAGTCTTCTGTACAAATCCGACCATGGCTCTATCTCATGCCAGCATCTTGACGCTGGACCTGCAGCTTCCAGTTCTGAAAAGTAAGTGTCTGTTGTTTACCAGTGACATAACATACAATGTTCCGATTCAGTGACCCAAATAAACTAAGAAGCACATCGATATGTAAAAGTCATACTATTTTATAAATGAAGATAAATGTGTTGACTGTTTACTATTGTGAGACAGACCAATAGGACTTAATCACATTTCCCAAAATGAATAAAAATACAGAGCCACAAACGTGAAATGTGTTGCACCCACATGTACACTTGCATGTCTGTGCTCACATTCGTATGTGTGCAGTTCTGCATAACCGCAGCTGACATGGGGGTTGGGAAATGCTGTAATTCAGACTTCATTTTTAATATGGGAATTTGCTCTTCTGACATATTTCAATGGTTAATGAAGCTTAGAAGAGAATGCAGTCAGGAAATGAGGACTCTTGAGATGCCAGCACTAAGTCTACAAAATGGTGATGAGATTGGGTACAGTGGCTTGCACTTGTAGTCCCAAGAATTTGGGAGGGAAGAGGTGGGGGATTATGGCGTGGGTCTGAGAAACAACAAAGTTAGCACGACCTCATCTCAATAAGTGACTAGGGTACGGCCGTGCATGCTTGTAGTCTCAGCTTCATTGGAAGCATAGGTAAGGGCGGCAGTAAGTTGGCCTGAGCCAAAAGCAAAAGACTCTACCTGAAAAATAATTAAAGCAAAAAGACTGAGGACATGGTGCAAACAGCAGAGCACCTGCCAAGGTGTCCCAAGGCCCTCGTTCAAGCCCCAAGACTGCGCCCCACCACTGAATTCTAAAGTCAACAAAAAGAGTAGAGAATATGTATTATAGTACAGAATAAATGAAATTAAAAAAACAGAGACCCAGCAGAGAAACCCATCCATTCTACAGAAGAATCTCCGCAAAGGTCAATACAATTGACAAAATTTCAGTTAGGTTAATCAGAGAAAAGAGGATGCAATAGAAATTAGCAATATCATAAAAAAGTGAGCTGCTACTTCTGATTCCATGGACACTAAAATATAGTAAGTGCATCCTACAGGTAAGCTTCCTTAGGGAACAAGCACGTGCAGAGACCAGATTCTCCTCCATTGCGTGCTGGGTAGTTTGGTATTACAGGAGCTGGTCCCCATACTTACAAAGGACAAGTCTGTGTTTTATATATGTATGTATATATATACACATAATGTATATATTGTATATATGTACATATTATTTATAGTTTACTTTCCATAGAATGTGTATGTTCTCAGAAAGTATTGAAAGGTAAAAAAAAGTCAATTAGGCATGGTTGTGACCAGCAGAGAAAAGAAGAGCCTGTCAGTGGAAGGTCATTATAAACGGTAGACAGAAACAAAGGAAACAAAAAGATACCCCAAAATTTTAGAGAGTTGTAGAAAACCCCATCATCTTAGATCTTTTCATCTCCAGCTCTGTATCTCTCTACATTATGATTTGTCAGTCTATCAACCTGTTGAATACTACAATGAGGAGAATTCAAAGCTTTTTTTCAATTGCTTTTAGTTTCTACAAAAACTAGAGATCTACTACTTTTACATCTGTATTGCCTACAGAAGTGGGAGATCAGGGAGCTTGTAGGGGTTTTGAATCTTGGGCAATGACGTTCTATTTTCATCTTTCCTCCATGGAAACCCTAAACGTGAGCAAAAGACTAAGATGACCAGGTAATGTGTGGCTTGTAGATGTAATAAAGTGTGACTCGCAGATGAGATATCAAATAGAATCTTTTTCCCCCCCTGGGATGTATTTGAATACTACTCACAGGATTTCACTGCTTATGACATTTAAAAGCTAAGAGTATAGAGCGCTAAAAATACACCACAGGGAACAATCCTATGCTGGCGGAAAAAAATGTTCGAGAGCTTCAAAAGGTCCCTGCTATTTTTAATTTCCCACTCTCATACTAGCATTGAGTGAGTAATATCTCTGCCTACCCCACCACTACGTGGCCTGGACTAGGAGGCCCTTAGCCTCAGGGGCCTTGGGACACTGTCTGAGAAAAGACCTCAAAGCTCAGCCCAGGATCAGAGTCTGGACAGGAAGAGAGGGAGCAGGGCAAGAATTGCTACTGACGGGACCTCCTGTCATACCTCGCCATAGCTTTCTCCAACTCTCCAAAATAATCACTAAGGCTTCGTGTGTAAAATTGAAATGACAGAACATGTGAGACGGAACTATGGTTACACCTCGCCTTGTGAAAAATATCTGTACTTAATGTAACCCTTCTATTAATTACAATAATAAATATATGAAAAAATCTGTACTCACAAACTATCACTCCTAATGTGTCAGCTAGTGTTGATCATGTTGAAATTTAAAAATTCGAGGTAGTGTTTTTCTTTTAACATCATAATTATGATTCTGATTTCACGTTACATAATTTAGGGTATGTGTATTCTAATAACCCATGGGTTGTATCAGAATACCTGGTAAAGGTTAAGTCACATCACACACGGAGACGTCATTGGCATTAATTTCCTCTGCTACTGAAATACTTAACCTATATATCATTAGATTTCTATGAGATTAGCCTAGGTTTTTGTTGTTGTTGTTGTTGTGATTGTTTAACTGGAGGAATGTTAATGATCTAAGTGTGGATGTGTGTTGGAGAGCTGAGTTTGGATGGGGTGTTAGTGATACATACTGATACCCTACAGGCCAAAACTAGTCCAGGCCCAGACTCCAAAACTAAACCCAAAAAGCTGCCTGAGGTAAGGAGCACTTGTCTCAAATGCACTGTGAACACATGCGCGCGCGCGCGCGCACACACACACACACACACACACACACACACACACACACGAGGTATGCTATCAATAAATTCATGTTTTGTGACCTATGTAGAAATGGTAATATCGTCCTATCTTCCAATCTCAACCTAAGTGTTTGCTTCAAATGGTATTCATTCTGAAAGAACAAGTACTTCCAAAGGCACATGTGTACACACATACACACATTCACATGCATAAACACACACACATTTAAGTCTAAGCTGATTATCAATATTACATCTATACCCACCTTTCATGGAAGATGGAGGCTAGATGGAAGGATAAGGCTGGATGCTCTGTATTCAAGCAGTCCCAAAGTGAGAGTCTTGTTAAAGTGCATTTTTCAAACATTAAATACACATAATTACTCCAGTGACTACAGGTAATTCCATTTACTTTTAGGAAAACAGACAACATTTATAAATTCAATTCATCGATATTTCAGTTCTTATAGTTTGTGTTCTGTTAAAACTTAGGCAACTAAAGTTCACTGTAATGTCTATTATGCTAAATAGTTTTATTTATATAAATATTTGTTCTTCAATATATGTTTGGTAACTTTCTAATCCTCTTCTCCTGAAGAGTTGAATTGACATCCCATTCGGAGGGATGCTTGAGGGACTATCACAAAATCGATTCCATCTCCCTTTTCTCAGACTCTCCTGCTTGTACGATTTGACAATTCTCATCATTTCCATAAAAGTGCCATCCGATGGACTGTATTTATTAGCCACGTACGACCCCGTGGTTTGCTTTGTGAGCAGTGCTCAGCTGTGGATTTGAAAGAGCGATGTCACCGTTCCATGTTTCGTTGTCTTGTTTTCAGGGAGGGAAGCAGGAGGAACTGGATTCGCTTGGTTGATGCCAGGCACGGTGCTCAGTGGTCCTTGAGTGAATATGCTGGCGCTCTCCTTCCTTCCCCCCCCCCTCCTTCTTCTGCTTCCTTCCTTCCTTCTTTCCTTCCTTCCTTCCTTCCTTCCTTCCTTCCTTCCTTCCTTCCTTCCTTCCTTCTCCTCTCACCTTCTTTTCCCCCTTTCCATTCTACCTAATTTTCCAGAGTTTTAAAAAAGTGGGCATTGGACATAAGCCTTGCATACACAAAGCAGTTTCTCTACCACTGTGTTATATTCCAGGCCCTGCAGAAAGTAATTTCTGGGACATAATTAATGAAAATAAGTTATAGCTAAGTATATCACAAACATAGCCATTCCAAGTGATGTAATGTCCACAGTAGAACCCACGCCCTGTCACTGGCTCTGAAATCCACTGGTGGAGCCCTTCGGAGCCTCAGAGTGACAGCTTTAGGTTGACATACGGACACTGAGAATTGGAGATTTCTTCTCGTTTCTTAGTATGAGAGCAAACACTTAGAAATTATAACTCATTGTTTCTCTAATCAGTCCATGACTTGAATTCTTAAAATGAATTAAAATAGCACAAATATAAACAAGTCCTACACAGCACTTTCTTCATATTATTATATAGACTTGATATTGATATTATATATAGTCTTGATATTGTTATATGTAGTGCGAAGAAAGGTCATTTACCTTAGAATCATTATGTAGTAGTATAATACCAGATTTCAACTATAAACCCAATGCCAAGCCCTGAGCTTTGAGCTGTTATCTGTAACTTGGGATTTCTAAAGCTTGAGTATCAGAGATCATTGAATGAGCATTTCAAGTGTTAAATACAAATGCGATGGGCTGAGGCATAAGGAGGCTCGCACTATCTCACACACTTGCCCTCATGCTACTCCTGTTAATGGATACAGAGAGATCACAAAGTTTTCCAGGAGGTTTCAGTCGATGTGGGCATAGCTTGTTAAATTCAAGTCGGTCGGTATCTGTTTGGACACTGCCTTGCACAGAGTATGTTGATAAGCCAGATATTCAAACCATTATATATAAATACACGCACGCACACACTCTCTCTCTCTCTCTCTCTCTCTCTCTCTCTCTCTCTCTCTCTCTCTCTCTCTCTCTCTCTCTCTCTCTCTCTCTCTCCCTTGCCATTCCTGGGAGAGCAGTGAGGGGCACAAGTTAGGTCTGGATGTGGGAGTGTGGAGCCTGGCCTGGAGCTTTCCCGGTGAGCAGGGAGCAAGCCAGGAAGGAGAAGCCGGCACTGAGGTCCAGACCTATGGCGAGGCCTGAGCTGAGCTGCGGCTCTTCTGTGAGCTCCGTTGTTGACACAGTGGCCCGCGTTCTGGGCTCCATCCTTCCTCTTGGGCAGGCACTTGCCGTTCAGCCAGAATCCCATGTTTTTAGATTCTCATCTTCCTTCAACTAAGCATTCGGTGTCCTGAACAAATCCCCAGTGCTTAAGCAGGGGGAGGTGTTTCTGCGGTCCTGGAGGGCTCAGTGTAAAGATGAATGGGCAGACTGTGTGTGGACCTGGACCTGCTGGGCTGAGGGAGAGCGTGTTCCCTCTCATGGGCACGGGAACAAGATCCATGGGAGAAGAGCAAAGGCATAAGCCTACGTTCGTTCAGGAGTTTCAACAGCTCCCCCTACATAGTCAATAAGGAAAAAAAATGAAAAAAAGTGAGTGCATAATTTAAAAATACAAAATCTAGCTGTGCTGAAACTAAACAAGAGCAGGAATGAAAAGAGGCCATGGTGGGTGAGGGGAGCGTTAACCAGAGCCCAGGATGAAGGTGGGTGTGAATTCCGTGGCACGCGTGCACACAGCCCCCAGTGTTAGGGCGAGGCAGGCAGCAGAAGGAATTCCTCCACATTGGTGGAGGAAAATTTAGTTGAGGCTATGAGCCACAAACCTAGAGCTGGCCACAGAAGACAGAATGAAGCTGATCCCTCACAAGGAAAGGTTTGTGAGAGAAGGAGGAATGTCTCAGAAAATGCCTGCGTAGTCCAGCCAGGGAAAGCACTGGTAGAATGGTAGGAGATGAAGCACAGAAGATTCTAGATCTATCTAAATCATGTTCATCTCATGGGAGGCGTTCAGAATGCTTCCGGATTCTTACCAATTCTTTAGAGAATCGCGGTGACAGGGTGTGGGGGCTTGAGGTCTTGGAGGGAGATACGGCGCTGGAGAAGGGAAGGTGGAAGGCAGGTGGTGGGAAGACTACCAGGGCAGCGTCAGCAGGAAAGGCGAAACAGCACACTAAGAGAAAGTCAAGTGCCGCTGGCATCCACATCCAGGAATCCGTGGATCTTAACAAAATACGAAAACCTTACTGGGCA
The DNA here is from genome assembly GCF_031878675.1 of Megascapheus bottae. NCBI lineage: Eukaryota > Metazoa > Chordata > Mammalia > Rodentia > Geomyidae > Megascapheus > Megascapheus bottae. The sequence goes on from NC_143528.1 coordinate 41,886,699, forward strand.
AGTGTGTGGTCTGTGTATTTACATAATTGAGTGTGTGTGTGTGTGTGTGTGTGTGTGTGCGCGCGTGCGTGTGTGTGTGTGCGCGCGTGCGTTTAGATTTTATAAAACAAGTCATCGCTTTCAGACAAGGGTCAAGGATGGGATCTAAAGCAGACGGTGGCAGCTTCCCCTGCTAGGCCCTCACTGAGCTGACGGCACCGCCACGCACCAAGAGAAAAACGTGGAGAGAAAGAAGAGTCAGTGGCCACATCCATCCACACACACATACCTAAAGCAGATTTTGTCTATAAACATTCTAAAATTATAAAACAAATCAGTCTGGCAAGCTTATTGAACAGAAGAAGTAAGAATCACTGGAAGTTATAAAATTATGATGATGCTACTAATATGTATTTATTAAATACATATTAAGCACAACCTGGCACGTAGCTGAGTTATTTACGTGAATCCACCGGTTCTATTCCCACAGCTATGGAAAAAGTCAACTTAGAAAACACACAGCAGCTTTAGCCCCTGAGAGAGGTATTATAAATTCTTTCTATTCAAGGGTTGATCTGGTAGCATTGTTTATACACCATTACTCAGTGTTTTGATGTAGTTATCAAATCTTTCAGCAAGAATCATTCTGTGAAAGGTTGAAGATTTATATTCCATTTTCTTTACTAAAATGATTTAGTAATCAATAATTAGGGGCATTTGACCCCTAATTCTGTGAGACAGCTCTCTTGTTTTGTGCTTCCGTGGCAGAGTTCCATAAGCCAAGGACATGGAATGTCACACAAATTTAATAACATTCAAAAACAAATTGTCAGGAATCATGTCCTCTTTTCATGTTGAAATACAAAGAAAATTTATTAACAAAAATTCATCTTCAATATTATACACCCATATAAGTGGAGACACACACACACACACACACACTGTTCAAATAATTTGGACTAAATCAAGAATTTATACTGAAAGATGAATGTTGAATCTTTAGTGCTTTATCTCCTTTTATTCTAGTTAAATAATACTTAGTAGTTGAACTACTATTTCTCAGGAAGGTCTTGTAGATGCTATTCTTGAGTAAATGTATGAGATGAGATGCAGGACAGAGAAAAGGAGACATGGAGAACCTAGAACGTGAATGCAAATGTCTCTAAATTAACTAAAAATGTAAGAAGCCTGATGCACAGATGGCAAAAGGTTATCTATATATTATCTATATAATATCTAGGGAAACAGGTTCATTCCTTGTCTTCCTGATGAGATAGATGATCGGAGGGTAGTAAATAAAGAAATAGGAGAAAGGCCCAGGATTCCTAGCTTCTCAGCTGCCCCTTCCCAGCTCTTCCCTAGAACTAGCTCGTCACCGGGGAAATGAGCCCCGCCCGTCGTTCTGTCATTGGATTGATTTCTTATTCAGATAGACAGCTCGCATCCCAGCTGCCCCGTCACGTTAGAAGTGCAATATTTCATTGGCTACGCATCATGAAGGGCTCCCTCATGGTCTGGTATATCTAAAGGTAAGCCCTCTGTCCAGGCCGCGTGTGAGATTCCAGGAAGGAGGCAGGAGACATCAGTGTCCTCCGGCCTCGCGCCTCCCCCAGCTAACACGGGTCCCCGCGCACGGTGGCCTTGGGCAGTTCACCTCCTGGGCTTGGAAAGGTCTTCAGGGCATACCTCTTTTGCAAATGACATCCCTGGATGCCAGCATCTGCTCCTTCCATCCCTGATAACCTGTCACCTGTTGGTTTACCAGACAGGAGACAAAGGGGTAGATGTAGACTGGCACAATGAGTGGATGAAGAAGGCTGTGTCCAAACAACAATGGGAATGCATTTAATCAAGTGACACTTAGTGGGTTGCTAATTAATGGCTTGACTGAAATAACTAAAGAATGTTATGAAACAACTCAGTCTTGTCCTTGAACGCTGTTAAAGGGCGTTGTGTTCACTGGTCTAACCCTGAAGGAAAGATCTGTCAGATTTCCAGTGTGGAGTATTTGAGCTCAGCATCTTTCAGCAAAACCCCTGATCATGTGATTCAGACATTTCCTATAAGAGACAAAAAGCAAGCTATGTCTAAAACAGTCCAACATAAACACCAGACCCTGTTCAAAAAACAACGAAGCGTAGACAGCAGTGGAGGGGTGGCTCAAGAGGTAGAGGGGACAGGGGAGAGGATTTGCCTAGCAAACATGGACTTCCAGTGTTCAAACCCAGTCCTGCCAAAAAAGAAATGAAAAAATAAATAAGTCAATAAATGACTAAGAAGAGACACACAACACTGGTCACCATGGAAATGTCATTACGAAACAATACATGAGACGCTCATTACCGTGTCAGTTCTAAAACCAGGGCCAGCTTGAAGAAGTTAGAATCCTCAAATGTGGCTAGTGATATGGCACTTGTTTCCAGGACATTGGGGAATCATCTGACACTTCCTTAAACATGGTAAAAAATAGTTAACGTATCACTGCATTTCACTCACATATAAATCTCAGAGGAATAAAAAACATATCCACACAAAACTTAGCCCACCATTCTAGCTTCCCAAGTTCATAACAGCTAAAAAGTGAATACAAAATAAATGTCCAACAACTGTTTTTTTTTTGGGTCACCAAGACTGCCCAGAAAAGTCTGACCAGCTGAATCTGCATAGACAAAACATGACACACTGATGACAGAGAATATTGTTTTCAGTGAGATGGTAAATTCTGAGACAGCCTACAAGAAGGATTAATCTGGAAAGCTCTATGCTAAGCAGAATAAGCCAATTACGTATATGAAATGCCCACAGTTGATAACCAGAGAGATAGAAAATTATTCATGATTGTTGAGTGCAGGATGGAGAGGAGTCGGAGGGGCCTGTTAATGGTGATAGTGATTCATTCTGGGAATGATTAAAGGTGCTCAGATTTGGTTAGTGCTATGTTTTGCATCTGAATGATCAGACTGCTTGAAAGGGAAACATGTGTAACATCTAAGTTTTATCTAATAATGATACCTGAAGAGGTATTAGGATATTTCTCGGTATGCCTTTATTTTCCATCTTCATTTAACCACATCTCCATTATCTGTCTGCCTGCCTGCCTATCTAGCTATCTAATCTGTGTATCTATCTTCTATCCTGTGTTAATGTCTGCCATTCGTGTGTGTGTGTGTGTGTGTGTGTGCACGTGTGTGTGCGTGTGTATGTGTGTGAGCCCCAGTACCAGTCCCAGTCCTGAGTTTGAACTCAGGGCCTTGGTACTGTTTCTCAGATTCTTTTGCTCAAGGCTAGGACCATAACTTCATTTCTTGCTTTATACTTCGGTAGTTAATTGTAGACACGAGGCTTCTAGACTTTCATGTGCCTACTAGCTTGGAACTGTGATCCTATGAAAATGTGAAGTCAGCCAGGTGCCTTCAGGGGGGTTGGATTGAGAAAATATCACACACACACACACACACACTGGAATTTTACACATCTATTAGAAAGAATGATAATTACTATTCATAAAGACATGGAAGACTTAGCGAAAATGATATTAAATGAAGTCAGACAAAGAGAAAGCAAGGTTGCATGGCTTCCCTCATTGGTGGGAGATGGTGTGCCTGCAGATCTATACGTAAATACACTGGGGTCTAGGCCAGCAGTTTCAAATGAGTTAGCTGAATTATTATAGATGCCATGGACAGCCCCAATGGTACAATTTTTTTGGAAAGACTAAGTCCACCAAAAGAAGCACCAAGAAATGGGTACTTGTAAGAGGGATTGGGGCTGAGAGGCGAGGCGGAGACCAGGAAGGGGAGATGGGAAGAATACGGTCAAGTGTTCATTGTATGAATCACAAAATGAAGAGATAGAAGGGAAAGGATGGGCCGAAGGGTCTGACTCAGGTCTAGATGCCTACGCGCCTCTGTCAGATGGCACCTCCCCTGCACAACTCCTTAAAGAGAGTGCATCTTTCTGTTCACAGCTCACGGATACACAAGTCCCTGATAAGCTTCACTGCCTTGCAAGAGAAACGAGGTGATCAAGACAGAGACGGCCCAGGGGGCCTTGGTTCCTGTTGACTTCTGAGCCTGTGAATCAACTATTCGAGAACCAAAATTAACTTAGAGAAAGAAGTGAAAGACAAGGAAGACAGAAAATACACAATTATAACACTAAATGTTTACATTCTTAGACTCAGACATTCCATATCTAATGTCAGACCCCCGAGAGCCTGACACGCCAGTAAAAAGCCAACTGTAGGCGGCATAGACATGACACCGATAGACAGCAGGGCCCATCAGTATAGAATACAGGGTAGACACAGATGGAGGCAGGTAGAATACCGCCCGCCACAGGAGTCACTCGACTCTTCTTTTAGTCGCCCACCCAGTGGACATTGCATAGGCAGGGGTGGTAAGAAGGGCTACGCAGCTCACTGTGTTCCCGGGGCCACGGCGGTGAGAGGCACCTTTTAGAGCACTGCAGGGGAGCTGTGAGATCGAGCCACTCTTGGTGACATTGAGAGAAACCCAGAGTCCCCACGCTGGTGTCGCAGTTCTTTCAGGCACAGTGAGGCCGGCTGGAGGAGCTGGGCTGCCCTTTCTGAACTGTTGCCTGCTGAGGCCAGGATTCTGGGAGGAGAAGGAGGCACTGGTTCTGGTTTTGGAAATGGAGAGGAGGCGGCTTTCTGGTCCACAGGTCAGGAGTGGGGAATGAGGAATTCCGTGAACACTTTTTCTGGGTGGTTGTGGAGGTGTTTGGATCCGGACACTTTTGTTACGAGAGTCCTATCAAAAAGTAAAACTTTCGTCTGAGTATCAGAAAGAAATGCACAAAAGTACACTGCAGACATTGGGCGGGGTTAACAGACAAGACAGGACCAGAACCCTGAGAGCCGAGAGAACACTTGGGGAATTCATTTCCAGGCGTATTTTCTTTTTTTTTTTGAAACATTCTTTTTTTTTTTTTTTTTTTTGCCAGTCCTGGGCTTGAGCTCAGGGCCTGAGCACTGTCCTTGGACTTTCTCAAGGCTAGAGCTCTACCACTCGAGCCTCAGCACCACTTCCGGCTTTTTTCTATATGTGGTACGGAGGAATCGAACCTGGGTCTTCATGCATGCTAGGCAAGCACTTTAACCACTAGGCCAAACTCCCGGCCTACCAGGCGTATTTTCTATGTGCAGCAGTTGGCAACTAGACGTGTGTGTGGTGTGTGTGTGTGGTGTGGTATATGTGTATGGTGTGTGTGTGGTGTGTGGTGCGTGTGTATGGTGTGTGTATGTGTGTGAATGCGTGTGTGTGGTATATGTGTGTGTGTGGTGTGTGTGTGTATGTGTGTGGTGTGTGTGTAGTGTGTGTGGTGTGTGTATGTGTGTGTGGTGTGTATTTGTGTGGTGTGTGTGTGTGTGAGGCACACTGGGGCCCCAGCCTCTGCCGGCCTCCCCACCATCTGACCTGTGTGGACTTTTTACAAAGCCCACCTCACCTGCAGGGCTGTCTTTCGGGGCCCTCCTCCTCCCCTGGCTCTCTGGGTTAACTTCCCTCTCCCCTCCACTCACCACATGCTCCCAGGTGTCTCTCGTGCCGCCTCCTCGCTCCAGGCCCTGGGCCGTGTGGTGATTCTTGCTCTGTGTGGATTTCTGGCTCTTGTGGAGAAGTGCATGTGCAAACTTTGATCTGTTACAGCCAGCAGACTCGCCGTGGGCATCTCGTGAGGGGGACTTACTCCGACGTGCAATCTCAAGTTTAAAAATGGGTAGAATATGAGACCCCCCCCAATGGAAGTTCCTTCCGAAGCTTTGCCAGTTACTTCAGTGTCGTGCCATAAAAATCATGCTTTCGTGATCCTTACTGTCTGAGCCTTTCTGCAGTCATTGTTCAACTTCTTTATTTGTGGAACTGCACAAGGCCCCAGAGCCATGGAATCCCAGTTTCAAGCAAAATGCTTCAACACCACTCTTTGGCCAGAGGGCTGGAGGACATATCTGTGTATCATGATGATTTCTGCAAACAGAGGCACCCTGCAGGCCACCTCGTTTCTTCTAGAAGCTTTCCCTCCCTTACTTCCTGGAGCACAGGAGAACCCTCAGAATAACATGGTGTCTGGCCTCCTTCAAATCCTTTCCTGGATTCAGTGGCACGCTGGGTGACATGGTGTCAGCTCCCTGGGGAGTGGCGAGTGTCTCCTGTGTCTCCAGGGTGAGTGAGCTGTCTCAATAGTCAGGACCACAGCTGCCCTTGGACTTCTCCCCCCCCCACACACCAGCTGTTTCCTTCCTGTCCCCCTTTTGCCCAGTGAACTTTGGGACCATCTACAAAGTCAAATATATCCCGACTCCAATGCTTTCTTTGGAGTTATTCTGTTTACTTATGAGTTAAGACACCAAGGCTTCCAGCAGAGAGGCGGGCAGCATCCTGGGGCCCAGGTGTCTCCAGACTCTGAGCTGGGGAATTTGACTGAGGAGATCGGAGGGGAGTCGGGTGGTGAACTGGCAGGGAAGGGAGGAGAGGGTGCTCCAGCTGAGACTTCACTCCTTCCCCAGCTTCCTTATTCCTTGGCTGACTCACACAGTTTGACTGTTTAAACATTTGCATTTGAAAGACAATGAATATGGATTGGTTACTCACAAAATGTCAGTCAGGAATCCTGGGGCTTTTCAGTGCCAAGGAGGCAGGAAGGGGGCTCGGGCCCCAGGCTCCCTGTGCAGTAGGTAAAGAGGATCCTTGTTCAAGGCCACAGTCAGCAGAGCGAGGGAGTCGTCAGCTCCACGAAGGAGCGGGCTGTGGAGGAGCGGGCGGAACACGCCGTGGTCACACAGAAGGCACAACACTGTCAGACGCTACTGAGGAATAAACATGCGTGAGCGATGTGAAAAGTTTTTTAAAAAATGGTCTGCTGGTGCGGTTCAAGTGATGAACAACTGCCCAGCAAGCACAAGTCCCTGCGTTCAAACTCCAGACTCAGAAACAAACACAGACAGCTGGGTCCCTTTCTTGGCAGAGATTATTTTAATCCAGTGATTTTTGGTGACTGCGTTTAATTTTGTTATTCTTCAGTTCCTTATGGTAAGCAAGACTGTAAAGGACCCTAAGTTATTTTACCTCTCACTAAAGTACTAATACAGACTATGCATTTCTTTCACCTAAAATCGGAGCCACCACCTGGAATTTTCCAATGTAGATCTCTTTGGGTTTAATTCCCTGTTTCATCCATGGAAGGTAAGAGGAAAACCCATCTTTCACAAAAGGACTGATCAGGACACAGAACTTTTGAAAATTAGTCACAAAGTCTGAGAATGTCTGTGAGATTTTCATCACATTTATTTTGATGATTTTGTGGGAAGGTCATTGGGGATTCTGTGCTTGGTGAGTTGAAACCAGAAGACAATGAGTCTGTCGCCATGCACCATTCCTGCCTTTTCATGCAGTATGTCTGCCTGCCTTCCTTCCTTCCTTCCTTCCTTCCTTCCTTCCTTCCTTCCTTCCTTCCTTCCTTCCTTCCTTCCTTCCTTCCTTCCTTCCTTCCTTTCCTTCTCTCTTTCTTGCCAGCCCTGAGGCTTAGACTCAGGGGCTTAGAGTCATGGCTAGAGCTCTACCACTTGAGCCACAGCACCACTTCCAGATTTTTCTATTTATGTGGTACTAAGCAATCAAACCTGGGTTTTTGTGCATTCTAGGCAAGCATGCTACCATTAGGTCAAAGTCCTGGCTCATGCAGCACTTCTTGAGAATGGATAATGGCTTCTTATATTTGGCTTCTATTATTTCAATGAGTTTTGATCTGAGATGATAAATAAAACTGCACAGTGGTACTGGTTATTAGTCTGTAGCCACAACACAGAGAGGCATCACAAGTTTCATTTCCAGATGATAGGAAGAGGCCGCAAATACGAGCACACTTGAAGTACAGGAGGCTTCATGGTGCCTTTTCTAAATAAACAATTGTCATCAGGTTTGCAAACTTAATAAATACCCATAGTAGAAATAGGAAGCGCTGAAATGTGGCCATTTGTTAAATGTTTATGTAGTTGAAAGTAAATGGATTCAAAAAGCACAGAGTAAAGGCCAGGATCTTGGCCTAGTGGTAGAGTGCTCACCTAGCATACACAAAAACCCGGCTTCCATTCCTTGGTACCACATATAGAGAAAAAGCCAGAAGTAGTGCTGTAGCTCAAGTAGCAGAATGCCAGCCTTGAGCAAAAAGTGTCCAAGGACAGTGCCCAGGCCCCGAGTTCAAGCCCCAGGACTGTAAAAAAAAAAAACCCACACACAGTGTAAGATTATAAATGAAAGATTCAACATTTCAAATTAGCAGGTGTCAATAATTCCAGGGGTTGTCTGTGGAATTTTTCTAGAGTGTTACTGTATGTTCTGAGGAAGATTTTTAATCTAGGTGAAAACTCCAGGCCAGGTGTGTCGGCAGATACCTGTTGGTTGTGTTGCAGCGGTGTGAATTCTTGCACAGTCCTTTCTGTGGATACTAAGTGGACCGTGTCGCCTTTGAGTGAAGCTGGCACATATGAATTATCTTGTCACTGAGGGCAGCATTATATCGGTAATGGATGATTGAAACTCTAGTGCTCAAGTGGCCTACATTTGTGTTCGTGCTCAGGAGGGGGCAGGCCCAGAGACATTTGTGCTCCCCAAATTTACTCTTGTTCCAGCAGGCCCAACTCACGGCACTGGAATCAGTTTACCACGTGCAACGTGATTCGAATGGACAGGTCTCATTTCCCTTTACCACAATTCTAACTGCCGGTGACGGAGTCACAAGAAAACATGAGGAAGGGTGTTTTCTTGTTAACACGATACATTTTTGAGTGCTCAAAAGATGTTTGGGTTAAATGTTCGTGGAATAGCTTTTGCAGCTTGTTTTGGAGCAGGTCCGTGTGTGTTCACACCTTCCTGGACTTCTTTTTGTAAATTATCTGAGCCGGTGTTTCGGTTCGCACGCCTCCGTGCAGGTTCAGACTCCTCTCAACTCTCTAAGCTCCTGGTCACTTCATGGGCACCTGTTTTAGATGTGTGCACCTGCTGTTGGCATCCTGAGAAGCTGCAGGTCGGTTTTGTCCCGTTTCTCCTCCTCTCTGCCCTCACCTCCTGATGAGTTCTGGAGACCAGGCCAGGCCCCTGCAGTCCAGGGAGGAGGGTCGTAATTCCCGCCATGCTCATCCTCGACCTGAACGGTAGATGGCGCTATACAAATGCCAAAGCTTTCTCCCATGAAGGCTCTAGCATCCAAACTGACCTAAAATACTTCGCACTTCAATTCTAATTTATAGTAAACCCATGTTCAATAATTCATTCTGGGGAAATAATGGCTTCTGGAGAATAGGCCACGTGTCAGTTCCAAAGCATTAGATGGTATCACAAGCTGTAAGGCCACATCCTAGTCTCATGAGTGAGAGCCAACGAGCTTGGGTGCTCTCAGATGACCTGAGTTTATCATTTATTCACTTGCAATTCTTACGCTCATTTTAACTCTGAGGTTTTAAAGTGCTACTGTATTGAGAAAAGAAGGGATATCTCTAAGATCTGCAGGCAGAGCGGATGCCATCACACAGCAAGGAGGCTCTGAATTCTAAGGGGGATTGGGAGAGAGAAGGAAAGTGGTGTGAAAGACAAGGAGAAAAAGGAAGGGGAACACAACAAAGATGCATGAAATATAATTAGGAATAAAAGAAAGCTAGTGGAAATATTTGTCTGCTAAAATCTGGATACACTACAATCTCTCTAGGCTTTGTACATGTATGTATAAGAGTTTTCATGAGCAGTACTGAGTATACATGTGTGTCTAAGTAAACTGCATGTTACCACACACTTGTAGGTGGAGGAGTGGTTCAATTATACTTCCACAAATTCAGATTTAATTAAAGATAAGTAAAGCCACTGCCAGCACTTGTATGCAGTAAAACAAGCTATTTGTTACCAAATTTCTCCCACATTGCTGTTTTTTCCCATTTTTTATTAATAAGCATAAAAATAAAATTATTATAAACAAGGAAACAGTCCAAATAAAAACTGAGATTATAGCCTCTTCAGAGTTTAGATTACATTCTTGATCACAACTATGGCCAATTAATTTGTGCCCCTTTTAATGCTACAGATCACACGTGCTCAAGTTGCGTTTGTGGCCGAGCATGTAAAAGGCAATTTGGGAAATGATGGAGGGCCCCTTCAGCACACCCACGGTGGCACACGTAGACGAGGCCTTGTGAGATTCCTGCCTGGGCTGTCATTTTGGATGAGGATGGTGGAGAGAGGATGAGCAGTCAATACTAGAGGCATAGCACGTGCTGAGGTCATTTTCTGGCGAATCTCATCCTTTTAACCTTCCTTTGGTTACTTCTTTCCACTGCTAATTCCGAGAAAAACAAACAAAGCAAACACCCACAGGAAGTTTTGAGATGCATTCAGAAGGTCCCTCACAGAAGCAGCCTTCGCAGCCACGTCGCTAAGCCGTGGAGACGCCCCGCTGCCAGCTCACCGCAGCCCTCCAACGCCTCGCGTGGTTCTCCACAGGCCTGGCTCCACGTCTGCAGGATCAGCCAGCTCTGGTTGGAGAAGATTCAGGAAAAACGACATCTATTTCAAACACACAACAGCTCTTCTTTCTGCCCAGGATGCCCGGCATCCGACTGTTTACATTAGATTTCAGTACCGTTCGCAACCCAGAGCTGGCGTAAGTGATGTGGGGTCCAGAGGCTGAGGGTGGGGAGATCCTGTGCATTTCCCGTGAGGGCTGAGGATTTTAGCATCCACGAGGCCTTCTGGAAAGGAGCCCCGAGAACATCAGCGTGACACCACTTCGGATGAAACAGTCACTCCCTCGTTTTAGGGCTGTAAGGGTCTTTGTGCTGTGGCCCACGGGTGTTTCACTGAATTTGGTCAGATCTCCACAGTGCCCTAAGTGCCACCAGGATGGTGAACTGGCGGTGAGGCTGCAGGTGACACCACTGTGCCTCCAACTCCAGAGAAGTTCGGTAGTTGCCTATGGATGAGGAGATGAAGCAGGGTCCCAGCTGGGGCCAGGTCAGAATTATAAAAGACACATTGTCATATGCCCAGGGCCACCTCCAGGAGGAAAATTCTTTGATATTCTTGTTAAATAGAGATAATTCTCTGGGCATGTTTCTAGACTCTTAATTAATTCTCTGCTGAATGTTACGGCATGACTCACTTGCCACTGTGCTTATATGAAACTGATGCCACACACATCGGGCACACAGAGTACACCCACCCACACACACCATACAAAAAACACACAGAAAAGGCACATAGAAACCATCACAGACCACACACCAGCTGGACATACAGCACAGAAAGCAGACACATGCAGAGGCCACATGCACTGCGCACACAGACACAGGGAACCCCTGACACACCCTTTGGAACCAAATTAGCACTGGATGAAGAACAGCCTTTTCTGGCTATTGTTTAAGAGCTGGCGGAAACCACTACACAACACATGCATGTACCAAACTACCACATCTGAAATAGATGCACATCCCTTAATGCAGCCAAAAGTAGAATAAAGCATACCTCTGAAAAAGTCACATAGTATACCGACATTTACCAGTAGTGGAATATTGTCATTTGCTCTCAGAGAGAGAGCCACTATACCTGCACTGCTCTGTGGCTTCTACAATAATTAGGAGGAAATTATTAAGCTATTCACATTAGGTTTTAATATTCTATGTGGAGCCCACCCTCTTTGTGTGGATGGTGCTCAGGAGAAAGAACCATGTGATGTTTTCTATACCAGGGAACATGACAAGAACGAAGGAGGCCAGCCCCATTGTGCCCGGTGCTTGGAGAGCGGGCCTCGCTAGGAAGAGAGCCTCCAAACGAAGTCACTGCGTCCTGTCTGTGGGACCCAGGAGGACCTGACGCTGAACGAGGCCTTGGGTGTTAGATGAATAGGTCTGGTTGTGTATTTCCTGCATGGCATTTAGGATTTCCTTTTATTTCACTATTGATAGCTGGACGCAAGTAAAACCTAACTCTGTGAAGGGCTGCATGGAAATGGATGTCTTGAGTATCATCAGGTATCAATCAGCCTGAGCACTGACAAACACTGGGAGAAGAACAGTGAAAATAGCTGTGCTCGTGGAAGGTCTGGGTCACACCGCTTCCAGTCCGCGTGGTACCACCCAGCTCTCTCCTCCAGGGAGCCTCCCCAGGCCCAGGCCGCCCTGGTGTGGAAGCAGGCAGAGCTCTTGCTGGGCCCGCCTGCCTCAGGTGGATGAAAGCCTTTTAAAGTCACTGTATCCACACTACCATGAAAGGGATACAAACGGCCAATCTAACCTTCCAGGTAGGAACGTCCTATATTTTAGGGAAACGCTCGTGCATAGATTGGTTTCCTTGACCCACAACCACAGTCTCCTCCTCCACCAGCCACCACCCCACCTTCGCCAAGCGCCTCTCCCCACTTCAGACCCTGCCTCCTTCCCCCACCCTCCTCCGGGAGAATGCCTGTGGCCATGGCTGTGTGGGAGGGGAAGGTCTGCTCCTTCCATGTCTCCCCTGGCCTGGGAGACCCAAGGATAAAAGACCTGGCTCCCCGTCAGCAGTTCTTGTCACTGATTTGCTGGATGGACAAAATGCCTGGAAATGTCTCAGGTGGTGACGTCAAGAATAGATGAACAGCAAAGCTTAAGCAAAGACATTTATTTGATGCTGCAGACAGTGCAGCTAATGTGCTACATAGCAACGACGTGCAAGACTGAGAACATGCGGTCAGTTCTGATTCTCCATGTGAATACCCTGGCGTACTTCTCTGGGCCACTGGACAATGAAGTTGAGGGCATGACACTTTGCTTTAGTCATGCAGGGTGTGGCACTCACAGATACATCTATCAGGGCATTCCAGAACAGAGATTCCTCCACACCTCCCATTTCTAGGTCTGTGGATTTGCTTGCGATGTCAAGACAAGGTGATACAAACCAGCTCCCAAGGAAAGTCACATTATTATAATTGCTAGGGGACTATAACTTGCAATTTGCTTATGTCAAAGTATTGTTAAATCTGAGTGTGGCTTGGACAGAAAGTGTTGGCCTCAGATAATTGCTGCTTATAAATAACCACACCTTACTGGAATTGTCTTCATATACATAGGATATATTTAGTTCTTCATTTCAGAAAAGGCTTTAAAATAATTAAGTGTTAGTCAACTATGTGAAGAGGAAAGCAGTTAATCAAATGCTCTTCGATGGATGACAAGATAGAAACAGTGGAGCAATTCATTTTCTAGAAGCAAATTGATGAGTAAGGAATGGTTATCAATTTGCAGAGTATTTAACAGCCCCCAGATTTTCCAGCTTCCTTCTCCTGGCCAATAATTAGAAAGATGCACCAAGAATTTCCAGCTGTCTCAGTGTTAAGTCGATGGTGAAAGGATGCATGTGTCCATTGGCTAGCCTGAGTGTTATTTTATTAGTAGTATTATTTTAGTTCCAAGATAAACATTATTTCTACATGGTTTATTTTGAGCCAGAGAAGAAGCTAGTAAGTGAAGATTTCAGAGGATTGATGATTAGTAATAAGCTCAGTCCCTGAAATTACCCAACTACTCCATCATGTTGCTTTTTAGGAATGAGAATAATGCAAAAAGTAAGGTTGGGCGTGTACTGTACTGGCACTAAGGCTGCAAGAACAAGAGCTGGAAAATCAGGATTCTGTCTTGTGGGGTGATATGTATTGACTGGGTCTCATTCATCACCTGCCTTATATTCCTCCTAAGTACAAAAATAATTTGGGAGGTTAATTTCTTAAAAGAACATTTTCCGCTGTGTAGCTTCAACCTTATTTTTATTTATTTTACAATCTATTAAAAGAAAGGACACTGGAGCTATCATTTGTGCTTTACTGGTGTTTCTGACTCAGCTACTTGCAAGCCGAGTTCCATGGGAAAAATCTCCTCTCTTCCATGGGCTCCTAGCCACTCAGCGATACCAAGAATGAATAATACAGTCGTGTGGTGAGGCAAGCCTAGTGTGGTGTAGAAGACAAAATGCATTTAAAACAAGCAAGCATAGACTAAATAAACTTCGCTGCCTGGCAACACTGTAGAGAAATAACGAAGAAAGGAGAATCCACAGGCAGGTGCTATCCAAAGGCAGTTGTTAGGCTTTGCTTTGTCAGTTGAAGAAACAAGGAAGGCCCTGGAGAAGGAGAAGACAATAACTTCTGAAGTGTGTGTGTGCGTGTGTGTGTGTGTGCACATGCAGGGGTGTAACATTGCTGTGGGGAGCGGGGTATGAACTTGGAGAAATCCTGGTAAATCCTGGAGAAATCCTGTGTTTTGTCTTGTTTGGGTCTGGTTTCTCTTTGTGTAGAAAGCATAGTGTCACGCTGAATGGTGGTCATGACACCTCTTCCACTTGTGTCAAAGACTTGGTGGAGGAGTAAGGCATCCGAGCAGCCACTTTGAATTATTAACGCCCTTGCATTACGGTCATTGCTGGTTCACATAGGCACAGAACCATTAAGGTGTCAAAAGCTGAGCCGCTTCAGAGGACATAATACCAGCTTTTTAAATTTAGCTCTTGCTGTTAAGTTTCGTCTCCAGAATTCTCTGTGTAAATATACACGGACGGAAATTCATTTCTCAAGAGACTTTTTCAAATGATCTGTACTGAAGGATTAAAGCTCCTCGTCATGATTTTCCTTACTGTCTCATGACTCGGGTTGGTGAGAATTAAATGTAAAACATGGACTGAGATGCGTGACCTCTAAGAACAGTTGCTGCAGGAAGACCTCTAAGGACTGGTGACTGCGTGAATGAGTGTCTGTCTTTGGGAAGATAGGGCTGTTCTCTTTCCTTTTCTGGACATGGGGGTTTATTTTAGAGGACCCTGGGTGGGTGGGCAGAGCCTCCTCCAGGGATGGGAAGCGGGGCAGAGCCAGCCTCGAGCCCTGGACTCAGGGGAGATGAGACCCAGTCATGTGCTGTGTCACCCTGTGAGGCCCTGAGCGGTAGGGAGGATCACACCATGGTAATCCCAAATGGTGTAGCCCCCTTCATCAAGTGGAGGAGGCACCCTCGATGCATCCGTGTATGTGTGACTCAATAGTGAGTTCTGAGAACGAAGGAAAAAAAAAGAAAATGGCGTTAGCGGCTCATTTTTTTTTTTTTTAAGTAAATGAGCCCTTTATCTTCATTCATTGAAAAGCGGGGCAGTGTGTATTATTTTATGAGACCGCTAAGCCATGTGCTTTGTGTAGCACGGTATATTTACTTTAGCATTTAATTTCCCACAGTCGGTGAGCAGCACTGAAGTACATGCTAGTGCCAAAAACCCAGATGCACCCGGATCAGCGAGAAGTTGAGAGATTTGGATTGCTTTCAATGTCAGGCTAGATCTTTAAATCATACACATAACTTCATAATGCGTCTATGTTCAAAAACACGTTACATTGCTAGATAATATTTCAATAGGTTTCCCGAATACCTGCCTAGCTAGGACAGTTATGGCCGCTGCTGTGCTTGGGGGTGTCCTCGGATCCCTGGAGGTCAGCGGCCAACTAGATGGAATGCCTGTGAATGGAAGACGCCAAACACCCAACTTTGTTTCATGTAGGAAAATAGTTCAAGTTTTCTTGTCTGTATAGAAGTTATTGGCTGACTGTTTCTGGATTTCAAAGGCAATAGTCACTTCAAGTGGTTAAAACTCTCCATATCTGCCTGGAAGGATCCACCAAACAATATGTTTCAATTAATAATGTGAATAACTGATATGATAAAGAAAAAAGACTTCTCTTAATTTGGGAAAGGCATTCACTTTGATGATAACATTATCCATCTAAAAACTCACATTCAAGAAAGCTCAGTATTAATTGTTTTTTAGTTTTTCTAGGCAGTAATTTCTGACTACCAAAATGGACAATTAAAAGCAAGTTTACAAATGGCCTGTAAAATAAAGAATGCACTTAAAGTTTCTGAAAGATAACTGCATTCTAAATAATTGTGTTCATTTATGTTCTAAATATAGTTCATAAATTTAGTATCCTTTCTTTTTAGTTCCACATTGTATGTGCAAGTGATTCATTTCTCAACATGGTCATTTGAGACATTTCAGGACCAATGTGGAGTTTGGTTGGTTTTGTGTGCACATGATTTCAGGCAAATCTACAGAAATGATGAAGATAACACTTTAACTTGTGAGTGTATTCACTAAACCCAACAAATACAATATGGTTTTGCCTGTAGCACAGCAGCAGAAAGGAGTAATAGCCTGAGAAATGTAAGTACTATTATTGTAGAACGTGATAAGATTACCAAATATAGATATGTGTTCTACCAAATATAAGTCATTTCTTGAGTAATGCTTTGACATCTCTTTTACGATCCTTTTATGAAGAATAGTAGCATTTTACATGCTCTTTGCTTTTATCTTAATTTATACCCTTTTAGAAATGACAGTTTTAAATCCAGAAAGAATATAGGAGGTATGTGATTTCAGTTTTCCCTAAACGAGTCACATTTTTCTGTTCGAATTTCCTCCAAAGAATGGCCACCTCTGCAACAGTGTACCCATTAACAAAAGAAAAATCACATTGTCTGTATGTACCAAGGTGACCATTCATTTTAAATCAGAGATGGAATGAGATTTATTATTAATTAATCTGATCTGATCACTCATTCAGAGCCCAATCAGAGCCTCGTGGAGCCCCTGAGTGTAAAAGGAAAGAGGATGCTAGTTGTGCGAGAACAAGAAATAGGTATGCAGAATGGCTACCAAAACAATGTCAGACTGAGCAAACAGACAGAAAATATGAGGCACTGGAGAGAAAATTTTCAGGGACTAGGGAAGGCTGGATTCTTCTGAGGTTAGGGTACTAGCAAAATAGAGCTAGAAAAGGAGGCGCCCGAATCCATTTACTCGTGTGCACGCACCCCGGATGCCGTGGAATCTTGTACCCGCCTCCCTCTCGCTGGTTTAGTTTCACACGCTTGCTCCTGAGGCTGGTTTAGCTTTATGCTGGCTCTTGACTGGCCAGGCCTCGCCGTCGGCAACCCTGACCTTGAAGCTGCAGAGTGCTGACTGAGGATAGTAGGAGCAAAAGATGACATTGTGCTGAGTAAATAAGATTCCAAAACAGAAGGAGTGGGCAAGCGGCAGCAGCCATATCCAGATCCGTTCATTTCCTTTGGGAAGACCTTGAGTCAATTCCCATGATGTTTCCTGAAAGGAAAAAAAGAAATGATTCCACCATAGGCCGCTCCATGAACACCGTGGTGGTGAGGGAAATAGAGCACAGGGCCACTCACACTCCAGCTTCGGGAGGGCCTGGAGACCCCCAGGTGGCTTCCATGAGCATTGTCCAGGGCACAGAGTGGGTCAGGAGTCACATGTGCATGCACAGCCCGTGCAATCCACACAGGAGTTACGCACCTTGTGGACTTACTGTTTAATGGAGCAGATGTTGAGACATGTATCACAGTGCACCTTGTGGACTTACTGTTTAATGGAGCAGATGTTGAGACATGTATCACAGTGCACGCCTTCACAGCACTGACCCCGGTGCAGGAACTTCCTGAACATCCTTCATCTCAGCCCTCAACTCCCCTTCCAGCACCCACAGAGCAGCTGGCTGGCTGGGGAGAGGCCCAGGCCTTGGGGAGACACAGTTCCCCATGACACACGGAGGCTCTGAATCTTCCTTGCTCGCATCCCGGCTCGTCCGCTGATTCTTTCATCAGGTTAAGATGTCATTCACACAAGATCAAGGAACTACAGTAAGTTCCCTAAAGACAGCATTGTGTTGTTGAAGAGATGAAATGGCTTCCTCCATCACTGCAGGATGCAGAGCAGAGCGCCCAGCAGAGCTCAACAGGCTTTGCGGGACAGGGAGGCCAGGGTTGGAAAGTGAGGCTGCCTCGCAAAGCAGAGCAGCTCCTTGAACCTGGGCCTTGTGGATGGTAAGAGTCAGAACCATGAGGAAATGCAGATGTTGATAGAAAAACCATTGTCACTTCCCATTTTTATTCTAGCCTCTCAAAACCTGTGACAGAAAGCCATGTGAACAGAAGGTAGAAGAATCCTTGAGCCATGGACCTTCCTCCACAGAGCGTAACCCTTACGAGTGAATCCTTTATGGTATTGGAAATACAACACAAGTAGTAGACCGTAAATAAAGTTCTTATGGTAGGGAAGACCTTATCAGAATGCCTAGAATCAGTATTCGGGAGCAATGAAGAAAGCTTCCTCTTTTGTCTGTTGCCAGTGTCAAGTGGTCTGGCCCAACATGCGGCCAGCCTGGTGCCTTCTGCTCAGCAGGCCTCACGACTCGGTAGTGTGCTTGTCTGGAGAAAGGAGGAGGAGGTCTCTTTTCCTCTCCTCGTGGGTGAATAGATTCCTAAAGTAGCGAGCAGATCTGGGTGTGTGCAGC
This sequence comes from Megascapheus bottae, assembly GCF_031878675.1. Taxonomy (NCBI): domain Eukaryota; kingdom Metazoa; phylum Chordata; class Mammalia; order Rodentia; family Geomyidae; genus Megascapheus; species Megascapheus bottae. The sequence goes on from NC_143528.1 coordinate 41,905,059, forward strand.
TTGAGGCTCTGACCCCAGCGGGAGGTTAGCGACCTGTGGTTCTGGCCCACCACAGAGTGCTGTGGGCTCTGGGCCCTGCTCAACCCCTCTGACGTTGCTAAGTGGAGCTGGATGCTCTGGAATCTGTTCTGGAAGTCCTTTTCTCAAATTATTCTTTGCATCTGGCAAGACATGAAAGGCAGACAAAAAAATAGTTCAAGAGATTAAAAAAAATCATAGGATGTGTGCTTTTATTTGAAAGTTTAGGAATTTGAGAAGGGGAAAAAAAGTTCTTATGAAAAAGTGGGTTTAATTTAAACCAAAGTCAAGTATAAAATATCTATTGTAAAATATCTATGTGGGCAAATAGCTTTCTGTTGGAAGACCAAAGCCCAATGTATTAAGGAGATTCTCATTTCTATTAAAATCACCTTTGCTTCCTTTGTTCCCACATGGCCCTTACTCAGTAATTTTCCTTTTCACAACTGTGGATCTCTTGTCTACATCTATAGCTCTTTTTTATCTTGTCAATGACATTGCCAGATTTTAACTGGACATTGACATGGTTCTCCATCTCTAAATACAGAGAGCCCACCAGAGGCCAGGAAATTTACATAGTGATGGAAAATCTCTCTTGTCTCCCCTACTTTTCAAATATTAACTGTAGGTTATTTTCCACCTGATGGAAAAGATCACAACATACAGGAGATGAGAATGTGTGTTGACACATAAATGATTTTTATCAACACCTCAAGTACTAGATGCTCAATAAAAAAAATCTGTGATACTCAAAATCTTCTTTACTCAAACCTACATAATAGTCTTGGTCAGGAAAAAATAAATGTTTACAAAGAATATTCCCTAATAGTTGACTCTCCAATGAACAAAATAATAGAAAAGATAAAATGGAATGCATCACTCAAATATACAGAAGCACTCATTGGGTAATAGAACCCTGTATCTCTCATGATATTCATAGTATTATTTTATGTGTACTTTCTCTGGGATTTCATATTGCAAATTATTTCTTTTGTCGATATTTAAAATATCTTGGTACCTGTTACTTTTACTCCTTTATCACATATAAAACATGGTGTGGTATATCACATTTATATTATATTACATTGGTAGTATATAAATGTAGTATACCATATTTATCTTTGACAACAATCTCAATGGAGATCACTTTTAATATGCATGCCAAAGTGACACACAATTCATCTCTTCTCTATTACACAGTTCTCACAATTACCATGCAGGTAGTGATTAAACAGATGCTCGGAGTGAGACAGCAGTACAGGTATTGAAGTCCAGTACACCGGCTTGTCTTCGGTCAGGAGCTTGGGTCTCTACGTGTCTTCTGCCGGCATCTTCAGCCTTCCAGGGTCTATCTTGAGGCATTCCCAGCCGTGGGTCGGTGTTTCTGCCTTCCCGTAGTTTAGAGCCAGGACCGTTCTGTGTGCCTCTCGGGTCACGGCACTCACATCCCGTGGCGGTTTATTCAGCAGTTCTGGCTGTTGCCTCATGAGTTCTGGTGTGCTGTGCATTAGACACGGACACCGAGGGAAGGTTGTGGGTTACAAGCCAGATGCTTGTGGTCTTGCATCCTTAGGGAGTGACCACGCCTAACTGGGCTAAACAGGAGAGCCATGCATTGAATTCTCACCCTAATGTGAGCACCGTTCCATGTTCAGTGATCTAATGCAGCCCTCACGCTAGCCACGGAATCCGTATTACCATCCCAGTGTCGTAAGAAAGGCCCTGTACCTTGTGTAACGTAACATAAAATGTCGTGTGTGTGTGTGTGTGTGTGTGTGTGTGTGTGTGTGTGTGTGTGTGTGTGTGTGTGTGTGTGTGTGTGTGGTGTGTTTCTGACTGCCATGTAGCTCCGGAACAACTAGCATTCCTGAGAAATAACTGTTCCCTTGGGGCACATTAGAAAAGCAAAAGGAAGTCTTGTTGATGGCCTGCAGGGAGGAGAACGCCCACTCGTGAGACAGGCGCCATCCCCCGGCAGGGGCTACCGGTGCGGCTTTCTAACTTGGCCCCTGTTCTTGTCAGGAATCCCTTTAGTCGTCGTATTCTATTGCAGAAGCCATTAAGGTGGCTTGGAAAGGCTGTGAGAGTTTGCACAGGAAAAGACAAGTTGAAGTCAAGCATGGAATGGGCATCTACAAATTAAGAAGAGAGAGGGAAGGGGCGTGTAGAGGAGGATAGAGGAGAATGAGGAGGGGCAGATATTGACCAAGATGCATGGCGTTCCTAACCTGCTTTCCATCCTTTCTACTCATGAAAATAAAGGTTTTCGAATACATTCGAACATAAAAGAGTCTGATGCGTGTGCCTTTGCAGAGAATTTAAGGTTGGTTTGAGTAAACTTTGTAAGCAATAGCTGGGCGTCTTCAGTCTCGTGAGAAGTGCGAGTTCTGGGCTCTGATGCTCTGTGGTTGTTTGTGAAAACAATGAACGCTCTCGTGAAGGGCTGCGCAGGAAACCGTGGCTGAGCTCCTCTTGTGAGGCTAGGACGTGTTTGCATTTGTGGTGAGGATGTCAGGGGGTTGTACGCATGACGACGTGGCGTGTTGATGTCACAATCCTCCTGGCCGGGATGGAGGGCGGGCTCAGCCCTCGTCCTGGGGGGACGCAAGGCCTGCTTTCCGGTGCCCATGGGGCCAGCAGGATGAGATGTGTGGAGCCAAGTGGGAGAGGAGGCCCCCCCCCCGCACGTTCACTCCCTTGCCCCGGTGACGTGTCCTGTCTTGTCTTTTGCCCATTCCACTGGGGATACACAGGTGGACAGTGTGTGGTTCAATGGACAGCTCACAGCTATCTCTGAGGCCTCTTGGTCCACTGTAGACTTGTATTTTGAGAGTGCATCAGGGCAGCTTCCACAATTCAACTTACTGAGGGGAAGTGGGAACCATTTCTATCGCAATGCTCCGTTTGGGGAGCGGTTGAAGCATGTGTGGCAGAAACCAAGGCAGAAGATGGAGACGAAAGGCCAGAACTCTGAGGCGGACAGGACAGAAGGGAAGGACGGTGCCTGACAGGCTCCAGGAGACTCTGGTGCTCGCCGTAGAGCAACAGGAACTCATGGAGGGGTCAAAAATTCTGTCAAGCATGAAGCTTCCCTGTTTAGGGAAGCATAAAGCTTAACTTGTGGACTCTAGAGAAGAAGCCCTGCTTCCGTGTCTAGAAGAGGAGGGGAGGTGGGGGCCGCGGGAGGAAGTTAGGTTCCTCTGCTCCTGGTCATAAGTTGAGCAATGGCGTGGAGTGGACACGGAGAACAGAGGTCTCTGACGATGACACCTGGAGTGCAGGAGAGATGGACAGGCAGAGCCATTTCACACACCATGCCGCCAAACACTCCCTCCTTAAGGTCCGTCGTCGGAGGGCTGTCGGAGTTCGTGGAGAATCCTGACCTTCGGGATGTTCAGGAGGTTGATGGTCCTGAGCCAGGGGCCATTTCCCCCTCAGGATGGGAATGGCCCCAGACCAGGCCCTGCGCCTCTCAGGCCCAGCCACCCTCAGCCACTCCGTGGATGTCTTGGTCGTTAGCGGGACCAGCCCTGAATGGTGTTCTGGTGTTCACGTGACGTTTCTTTGCCTGAACATTGTCCCCATAGCACCGGTGCAGTAATGCTGGCTGTTCAGACGTGGCCAAGAGAACCTGCAATGTCCCTGTCACCTGAGTGGCCACTGAAAAAGGGAAGGAAAACTCATGTGCTGTGGCTACTAAGTCACAGGAAGAACACATGTATGAAGCTGAAGAAGGAAAACAACATTGATGTGTGGTTACTGTTGCACGTTGGCCTGTGAAATAACAGCCCGAATGTCTTCTCAAAGCTTAGAGAAGGTGGAGTTGACGTTACCATCTAGATTTTGACGTGGCCCCTAGTTTTTAATACCCATTTGGGATCCTGGAACAACTTGAATCAACAGAGGCCTCGGTGTGCATTGACACCACTGGTTTCTTTTATTTAAATTTCTAATAGTTGCTCGAGCACACCTTGAACAGAAGTCCTCTTCCACGTTTTCACTTCACAGCCAGTTCTGTGAGTGGTATGGCCGGCCTCTGCTCACCCTCTGCTAGGACTTCTGCAGTCAGTAGAGAGGGAGTTCTCCACGAGATCATGCACGGTTGAAGAAATGGAGAAGACTCATGCAAGGGAGAATTGCATTGCTTCTCACTGTAAGGTCATTCCCAGCTTCCATTTATTCTCAGTACTTTTCCTCCTCAGCAAAGCCACAGGAGCCTCTGCACCAACCACTCCCATCCCCCTCTCTCTCCTCTCTCTCTTTCTCCCCTCAGCTGGCCTGACCTCCATGGCTGCTGGGTTGAGATGAAGGAGAGGTTAGAAAGAGAGCAGTTGTCACTTGCCGCCTGCACAGCGGGTGGCTCCTCTGAGAAGTCTCCATCTCCACCTTTGCACTGGAGACATCAAATCATTTGGGGGGGGGTGTGAGATTGCGCATTGAAGCCCCCATTAATTACCACGTCCCTCTCTCTCAGAGTCCCTTCTCTTGTGTGGAATTTTACAAGGTCTCCATGTTCAGGAACTCGTCGACTTAATTTCTCATTGACAAAGCGGAGGCACAGCAGTGCAGGGGAAGACATGAAGGCATGGAAAGGCATGAGATGGTTGCTGTGGAGGTGTTCCTTCCAGATCACGGAGGGGGGCGTCTGCCAACGGCTGCGGCCAGCAACACTGCCTCGGTGCCTCAGAGGCCTCTCGGCTTTGTCCACAGGCCAGGTGGACATGGGAGCAGAGAGTCGAGCCCCAGAGAGAAGGCTGTGGGCAGTGGAGACTCAGGCCGAGCCGGCCGGGGACCGGTGTAGATTTGAAGACCAAGGGTGTGTCATACCTTGCTCCAAGACAAAAAAAAAAAAAGTAGAAGCTGAAGGATGAGCAAATAGCTGTGCAATTTGTGTAAAATTTCGAAGAATCCTTTGGTAATGACTCCTTTTGAGAGGGAGAACAAAAGCCGAAGATACGGCATGTACTGCACACTAATCCAAATTTATTCAGAAAGTTCAAGTTCAAACCTCACCATGTCTAAATATTTCCACTATTTATTACAATTAGCATATGCATGATTCATGTTACCTGCCTGCTCGTCCTGCACAGGCACGACGCGTGAGGAAAAATTGGACACCTCTCTTCCAGGAGACGGTGGCACCTACCCTAGCTGAGCCGGGGGAGCCGTTCGGCAAGACGCCACGTGGCCCCGCCTACACGTGCATGCCATGTGTGGAAACGGGTGTGGTGCCAAGCTGCATCAATTAATATCTCAGAGGCAGAAGGTAAGGAAAATTAGTCCTCATGTTATAATTTGAAAAATGAGTCATGGTAGTTAATTAACCTATCTAATACCTCAAGGTAATGAATGCTGGAGTCAATCCACAATTAACAATTCAAATAACCCCACTTTTAAAGTGGCCTGGTAATACCTGTATTTAAACTTGGAAAGCTGAAGCTCCAGGCATGGATGTCTTCTGGGGTGCTCAAATAACTCGCGCTGGCTCTCGGGCAAGGATCCGCTGGGGAGTCGGACACTTCCTCCATTCGTTTATCAAATCTTACCTTGGGATCCAAGAGGATAACCCTGCTAAAGGACATCACCGGTGAATTCTCCAGAAAAACGGCATTCATCTTCCTGTCTCTGGACTCAGGTTTGTTATGAACACTGTTCTCTCAGAAAGAGAAAGAGGTGGAGTTTGAAGCAATCACCACTCCTTCCCCATGCCTGGGTCTGGACCCCTCCACCCAGGGTGGCGGCCCCGGGGCAGGTGAGCTCTGAGGGCAGGTGGAAATTTCCATCAAGCCCTCGCCATGGCTGACCCCGTTCTCCTTGTGGTTTGGCTGGGGATGCTGTCTGGGACTCCCAAGGGAGCTCACATTTCACCTTGTCCCCTCCAGAGTCCCTGTGTCCTCTCCACGGGATTCCCAGCAACGATTCCGCCTTACATTCCTAATACATTGTCATCTCACAGGCGCCTCATTCAACTACTGATTATCCTCTGGCGATGATGGCGATGATGACGTGGTATCGTCTAATCAGGCAACCTTGTCCTAGCCAGATGAGTTTGTGCGTATACAGTGAGGCATTGTTTTATGTCATTTGCATAAACAGGAAATGAGGGGTTATCCTTCCTTACACATCTGTAAAAGTCACATTACAAATGATGTGGTTGATGGCGGCCCCTTCTGGCCAAGTGGGATATCACACATCAGGTTGCCCTACGCCAGCCCTCCATGTCCTGGACAGGGATGTGTGAACAACTCACTGAGGTGTTTAAACACAGCAAGAAGGAGAAAGCAGTGGATACTTGCTTCTTAGTTTCGCTAAATGGTTTCACTAAAACCACTGCACTGACGCCAGCCAGCGCGATTGTGATTATAATTCATCATCAGAGAAAGGACCACGACTGGCCTGGACTTTCCTGATAAAGTCAAATTAGAGCTTTCCGCAGCAAGGAAACCGAGAGTTGCATGAACATTCAGAGCCATCGCAAAGGCTTTGCCGTATCTGACACTTCACAGGACCCATGCAATACCACGTCTTCCCACGTCACCAGCGCGGCTGGTGCTGTGTGTCTCAGCATCCTGTGTTAGCTCATTCGTGGTTGTGTGCTTTCCTGTCCTTTCAGAGGCCTCTCTGCCAGCACTTAGGCTGAGACTTGACAGGAGGAAGGGAAGATGTGCTGAGTTTAAAGCACTCAGCAGACACGTTTGACCCAGGCTGTATGCTTGGCGCTGTTGACTCATGTCACCTTTTTAACCTCATCAGAAAACCATCCATTTCCATAAGACCTCAGCTTCCTGGTCTGTCCGACCTTCAGCCTGTTCTTCCTTCTGCATTGAGGAGTCGCCACCACCTACTTATACACACAAGTCCTCTGCTTCCCTCTGAACCACGGCCTTTCTCCCTGGAACACAGCCCTGCTGCTGTGGGCCGTACTCATGACCTCTGTGTCTGTGGACAGTGACCTGTGCTGTCTGCTGGCATGCACCAGTGACAATCACAGCTCTTCTGTGGTGTCCCTCTCTATTCCCGGTCAGAGGACAGAAAACAGCTCTAAGACTGGGAGGTAGAGCCCTGTGTTCCTGGATAATAATTTGTTTTCTCTACTGGGTCAATGAGTTTTTCATTGCCCTGGCAAAATGACAGAGAGAAGCAACTGAAAAGAGAAGCAGTCCTTCGTGGTCGCAGAGATCGCAGTCCACGGAGACTCGATTGCTTTTAGGCTGGGGTGAGGAGAAGGCTTATGGGAGGGAGAAGTTGACTGGTGCAGTCAAACTGCCCGTGGCGAGGAAGCAGAGAGGGGAAGGGTGTGGGATGATACTCCTTTTCAAGGCATATTTCCAATGATCCACGAACTTCCTCCAACCAGGCCCGATCTCTGTCTCTCCACCACTTCCCAATAAGCCCTAATTCCACCAGAAGGAACAGCATCGCGCCATTTGTAAGGAAATGGAAAGACTTGGGAAAAATCAGATTAAGTGAAGTAAGCCAGGCCCAAAGGAACATAGGCTCCATGGTTTCCCCCATTTGTAATAATTAGTATATGTCTAGGACTCTCCTAGCAGAGGATCACAATAGCTCAAAACCTAGATACATAAGGTCATATAGGATGAGGCCAAATGAAAGGATCTCAGGATATGGAAACAAGAGCTTTATCTGTGTGATTGTTGTTCTGAATGTACTATGTTATTTCTCTTCTCTTTTTTGCCCTTTGGTTAATCTCATATTGTTACTGTATCTAACTTTGTTACCTGGTATATTGTATATATGTTTATTTATTTATTTGAAATAGGAAAGGGAAGGAGGGAAAACAAGATGATTGGGAGGGGGTGGGGGAGAGAAATGGGGACAAAAGCATGAGAAGGGGTATAAAAGTAATGCACCTACTATCTGGCAAATGTAACTGTAACCCCTCTATATATTTCCCTGACAATAAAATAAAAGAGAAATAAAACAACAGTAAATCTGGGAGTGGAGCAAGAACTTTGAGCAAAAGACTTCAGGAACAGTGTGCAGGCTTTGAGTTCCATGCTCAGTGACCAATGAAAACAAAAAATAATGAATCCATTGGCGTATTAATCCCTTGACTAATTAGAGCTCTCCTAATCAATTTCTTCTGGGGACTAAGCTGCCAACAAAGGCCTTCTGAGGCCTTCCTAAGCAAACCACAATACCTTCCTATCCAAACCAGAACACCCTCCCACACGGCTCCAGCATATCACTCACAATCAGCAAAGCATGAGGAGAGCCAGAGAACGAGCCGGCACACAGGCGGGCCTCTGAGGGTTCTGAAGAGAAGGGAGAACTGACACTGAACTTGATTGCCACTTCTGGACTGCCAGCGGCAGAGCCTCATTCTGAGTCTGGGAATTTGGTAAGGGAAGATCAGGGGGAAAATGATTTTTGTTCCCAGATGAGTAGAGAGAGAGAGAGAGAGAGAGAGAGAGAGAGAGAGAGAGAGAGAGAGAGAGAGAGAGAGAGAGAGAGAGAGAGAGAGAGAGAGAGAGAGAGAGTGTGTGTGTGTGTGTGTGTGCCATGTTCTCCTCTGTGTCTGTGAAATCAGCTCCAGCCGGTGAACACACAGAATGCTCTGTTTGGGTCTGGGAGAAGTTTATTCTCCAAGGAGTCACTGTCACTGCACTGTCTGAACTGGAGGTCCGAGCCCATCCATGTCTGGGGCTTCATGACTATGAATTGACCATTTACTTGAGAAATGGAGGTTCAAACTGTTTAACTGAGAAGTAGAGGAAAAACACAGCCCTCAGTGAAGAACTCTCATAGGGCAAAATGAAGATGCCATCGTAGGAGGCCATAGGCCAGGGAAACCTTGGCGTAAACCCTCATTTCCCTGACCTTTTGAAGCGCCTTCACGTCTTTCAGCATCTAACCCTCACATGGGGGCTCACAGGGTTGAAAAGTAAGATTTGACCGAGGTCATCTTAGCAGTTATCATTTCTGGAGTCATCTTTCGAGTTTAGCTGTGAGATGTCCGTCATGTGAGGACACATGGGGTGCAGATGTGGGGTGGAGTGAGAGGTTCTGCGTGGCACGCGAGCTTTCCAGCCTCTCCGCAGTGTGCTCTCGTCATCCACGCCCCTCTCATTCTTGACAGGAATGGAAAATGAAAAGAAATCCGCAAATAGTTGCCTTTTCCAGATTCTGGATTCTGAAGCATACCTGAAGAGTAAATGACTGCTTGACAGCTGTTCATTATTCTAGGCATGGGTAAAAGGCCCCGAGTCTCCCTCCCACAGCCGCCCTCCTGGTCGGGGTTGAAGGAAAGGGCAGATCATCTGCTTTTCACCGTCAGCCTGGTGCAGCCTGAGAAGGAAGGTCTGAAAATGCCTCCTTGATTAGCTGTGTCTTTTCTTCAGGCAGCAAATAATTTCTGGGAAACAGAGAATTAAGTTCACTGGGAGTTCATTAAGCTCCATTCCAGAGGAGTCTTTTGATATTTATTTTTCCAGAATTTCTCCACCCATCCCATTTTTATTTCTCCTCTCTCCTCTCCACATTCATCTCAGAGTAGACTGCATTTAACTCTTGGATGTATGGTGTGTTTATTTGTCAGAATAACAAGATTCCAAGTAGGCCAAGGTGCCTGGAACACAATAGTAGGAAGCAAAGTTGTCCTAGCAACGCCATTTGTCATATTCTTTGATTTTTCCCAATGTACCTATTCCCCTATTGTCGGTCATCTGTCTTTCCTTTCTCCATTATCTAGATAATTGATTTCTCTGTGTCCACGTCACACAGGTAGATGTAGAGCTGTCCTCTGTGTCCACATCACACAGGGCTGAGACAGGCCAATGTGGAGTTCTCTGAAGAACCTTTCCAGGGCATGTACAGCATAGATCACAGCCCTTCTGCATAGTCAGTGCTGCCAGGGGCCTGAGGGGCTTGTCATGGGGCAGGGACACAATTCCCGGCCTGTAGGGGAGAAGACTGAGTTTGTATACCTGAAGGCCTCATGGTTTCCTGTGAGAGCTGAGAAAGGCCCGTTGCAGCTGCATCATGTCAGCCAGGCCCTGGACCCAGGGGAGGGTCACGCTCTCTTCTGCTGTCAGAAGTGAGTCAGTGAGCCCGCGTACAAGCTACGTAGATGTGTCCACTGCTGACCTTTGACTGGCTTTCTCACAAGATTTGCGATGTAGTCATCTGTGTGTCTATGTCTTGTGGCATTAAGCACAGTGTGTGGCCTGCTGCAAATATTCAGAGCATCTTTGTTGCTAGATGAGGAAACAGATGGGTAGACTAATTTGGTTGGATAGAGCTTATGTGTCGATGTTATATAAAAAAAAACTCTCCAAAGGAAAAAAGAATTATTAAAATGTTCATTGAAGTTTTATAAAAATTCTGGCCTAAAGTTGGGAAATCTTCATTGAATGGTTGAAAAGAGAATAATATTGGATTTTCTTATTGTAGGAGATAAGTTTAAACAAAAGAGAGTGAAATGGGTATTTTACCCATGAGTCACTTCATTGTTAAGCTCCAAACTTACTGGATAAGAGAAATACACTGCAGTTGCAATTAGTTACCAGAATTAAAGCATAACTGCATTGATCATCAGTCATGCATTTTGAAAGAATATTAATATTTGGGAGATTAGAAGAGGAATGAATGTGAATTCCAGTGTTGGTCTAAGAGTTATTGTTCTCTTTGCATTACTATCTGGAACCTGGTATCTACGAAGACTTTAGAGAAATGCCAGTGCTAGGATGTAGATAAGTATAAATCTTTACCGTTGGTTGGAACAGGGGTCTCTGTCACTGTTCTTTTTTAAATAATTTTTTATTGTGATTAATAGAAGGGTTACATTATATTCACCAGATAGAAGGTGCATAACTTTACATTGACACCCTTTCTCATGACATGGTCCCCATTTCCCTCCCACCCTCCCCCTGCTTATCTTGATTTCTCCCCTTCCCTATCCAATTTCAAATAACCAAATACAAATATATTCAATATATCAGATAACAAAGTGAGATACTATACCAATACGAGATAACCAAGGGACAGAAAAAGAGATGAGAGATAACATAGTACATTAAGGACAACAATCACTTATTAGGTGGCTTTTGTTTCTATATCCTAGAGGTCCTTTCATTTAGCATCATACTATATGGTCTTAGGTATCTAGGTTTTGCTCTATTGTAAATCTCTGCTATGAAAGCCCAAGGTTTCTACTGGTTATGACAAATGAGGGAAACCATTGAGCCTATGTTCCTTTGAGTCTGGCTTAATTCACTTAATATGATTTTTTCTAAGTCTTTCCATTTCCTTACAAATGGGGCGATGTCGTTCTTTCTGACAGCAGCACAGAATTCCATTGTGTACAAATACCACATCTTATTGATCCACTCATCAACTGAGGGACATCTGGGTTGGTTTCATATCTTTGCTATGGTAAATAGTGCTGCAATGAACATCGTTATGCTAGTGGATTTAGTATTTCCTTGTTTCTGGACGGTTGGGTAAATGCCAAGTAGTGGAATTGCTGGGTCATAGGGGAGTTCTATGTTTAGTCTTTTGAGGAACTGCCATACTGCTTTCCAGAGTGGTTGAACAAGTTTGCACTCCCACCGACAGTGTAGTAGTGATCCCTCCTGGCCACATCCCCTCCAGCATCTGTTGTTATTAGTTTTCTTGATCCTGGCCATTCTAACTGGAGTGAGGTGGAATCTTAGAGTTGTTTTGATTTGCGTTTCTTTTATGTCCAGAGATATCGAGCATTTCTTCATATGTCTATAGGCCATTCTTATTTCTTCTTCAGAGAAGACTCTCTTTAAGTCTTTGGCCCATCTTTTAATGGGATGGTTGTTTCTTTGGAGATTAGTTTTGGAGTGATTCAATTTTTTGAGCAGTTGATATATTTTAGATATGAGGCCTTTGTCTGTTGGATGGTTAGTGAAGATCTTCCCCCACTCTGTAGGCTTTATTTAATTTGCAAGCTATGTCCTTTGCCATACAGAAGCTCTGCAGTTTAATGCAGTCCCACTTATCCAGCCTTTCTCTGATTTGTTGTGATTCTTGTTCCTTATTAAGAAAGTTTCAACCTGTGCCAAGGAGACCTAGTGTATCTCCTATTCCTTCTTGTAAACTTTTCAATGTGCCGGCTTTTACTTTGAGGTCTTTGATCCATTTGGAGTTAATTCTAGTGCAGGGTGACAAAGAATGACCCAACTTCAGTTTTCTGCAGGTGCTTAACCAGTTCTGCCAGCACCACTTGTTGAAGAGGCTGTCTTTCTTCCATTCTATTTTTTTGGGCTCCCTTATCAAAGATTAGGTGGCAATAGGTATGTGGTTTAATATCTGGGTCCTCAGTTCTATTCCATTGGTCTTCAGGACTATTCTTGTGCCAGTACCAAGCTGTTTTGATTATTCTATCTCTGTAATAGAGTCTAAAGCTTTCTGCCACTGTTCTTGAGCTCTGGTTACCAAAACTGTCACAGCAGCAAGGGTATTTAGTTCCAGCAAAGCCTGATATACCTCCCTAAAGTAGAATAAATACCAAATATTTGGAATGATTTTTTTCTGCATAATGATTTGGGCTTAGCATGTAGAATATTCAGTGACAATAGTATTGCATTTAAACATTTATGTGAGTTCTGTTTATGACTGGGAATCAATTACTTTTTATGGTAACTCACTGTTGGAAAACCTGGCTTTATATAATTTTTGACAAAACGAGCTGATTGAATATGCGACTCACAAAGCAAAGAAACACACTATACTACTTGTGATTGTGACTGGCTTAACCAGTTAGTATGCATTTAGAAAATCAAAGATAATTATCATGTGGTTTTTAATGTCTGTATTTATTTTGATCACTTTTCTTTTAAAGAAACCATATGGGTTATGTTTCGAACAGTTGTTTGAGGAAAGGAGAGAAATCTTAAATTCTAATGGGCAACCACACTAAGAAATTGAATAGGCCGTACTTGTCAAGTACTGTGACATTTTCAGCTAGTCTGAGCCCAAGCTTAGATTCTCAACCTCAAATCAAACACTTTGCAAGAATCAGCAGGCACACAGACGTAGAGGCGTGCGCCTTCTGCCCGCACAGACCTTGGAAGCAAGGCCTCTCCATGGCACTGTCCGGTAAGTCGGGGTTCAGTAGAGTAAGCTAGGAACTGCTAAAGACATGGCCCTTGCCTCTCTGTCACTGCCAGGCCTTTGTTGTGCAGTACCAGCTTTATGTCATTTTCACTCCTTGGTATACTTGACACAAGTCCCAAGGATCTTGGTGGCAAGTTTTACAGTAGTTTTGAGAAAAGATGCTTAGTTTCTCTCACAACATCTAGTTTTTCTCGGATTGTGAAGTTCCTGCAGAGGAAGGAATTGTGTGGAACGCTGCCACTTCCCTGTGTGTAACTCCAAACGTCCCCTGAGCTCCCAGCCTTCAACTTAGAAGAGACTGACTTTGGTGATGAGGGAAGGTTATCCCTTAGACTGAGATGGAACACACACAGGACATGCAAACTACAAATGCTGAGAAGCCCTCCGTTTTGCAGTTCTATGAATCACCGCAGATGAAATAGACTGTTTCCGTTGTAGGTGGTTTGGTTCAAATGTGTCAATGGTTTGTCCAACTCTCAAATCTGAGTGACATACTTTGTGGTGGTGATTGCACGAAAATCCCACTGAGGGAAATCCCAGCGGTGGCAGTGTGCTACAGGGGCTGCTCACTGTGGCACCCCGGGTGACTGGGATAGAGCATGGGGGACACGTCACATCGGGCACATGTCGCATCGGCCCAGAGCGCGAAGCAGAGCTGGATGCAGGGAAGCAAAATGAATTATGGCCTCCCCAACTGGCTGGTAGATAGAGCCACTGGAGGCAAAGTGGGGAGAAAGAGTTTATCAAAGCAAAACATTATTCACCAGAGGGGCACTGCACGCTCATCTAGTTAGCACAAAATACAGACAAAGGGTCAGAGGACGGTGGGAATCGTTAAAAGGACAAAATACTGCTGTTTCCTCAAACAGGAATGCGTGTTATAGAAAGACCTGATCAGCCTGTGGGGGGGGAAAAAAGCAGTGTTGTTTACACAATTATAAAAGCACCCTCATGAACGCTTGCTGGTACTGGTAACATGACATGTGCTTCATCCTATTTTGGGTGAAAACTGTGGAAAAAGCTCAGATATCTTCATTTTTCCATGCTGGTAGATTCCTGCAAACCAACGTGAGCCTAACCTTTCTAAAACTATTTTGTTTTTACAAATTCATTTTTTAAGCAAAGAAGAAGAACATTAGGTAATTGTCTGACAAACACCTAGCACTTGTTTACGGGCCTATACTGGTTCAGCCAGTCTCTGTGCCTAGACTCCTCAGGAATGCACGCAGAATAGAGCTGACTTACAAGTGGACTGTCAGAGTAACTTGACTAAAAGTGGGCTGGATCCTAATCAGTGACATCAGTGGGGCATCCCTGTTTTCTGGCTTGTGGCTGAGCAAGACCCACAACCAGACAGTGAAACGCCATGAGAGGCCGCGGAGAAAACCCAACATGCGTCGTTGCCGCACAGTAAATCCGAGGGCCCCGTGTGATTTGAGCATTTCTGTAATCTCCACACTGGGGGTCACGTGTTGTGCAGGTGGGCTGGCTGAGGAAACAAGGATGGGAGGGAAGGGGTAGAGGACAGCCGGCTGCCACCACAGGTGTCATCAATACCTGTGGTGATTTTGTCCCCACCATCTTTGGACGCATCCTTTGGCATGATTTTGTGTTAGCATGTGCCAGGACGCAGCCACGGCTGACAGTGTCGTCTTTCTATCTTCCCTGTCCAAGTACAACCCCTAGGTCGGGTTTTCAAAAACGTGCTGTTAGCATGAGGGACTGTCTAAACCCCTGTATGAATAGCTCTGATTGCCAGAGAATGCCACGGAGGCTCTGAGCTCCTGTCAAAGCTGCTCCACGAGATCCCACACTGCATGCAGAGTAGGAGAAACGTCTTCTTGCTCAGTGTGGCTTTATTTCGACTTAAATTGATATGCAGACACTCACAGAGGACTATTTAAGTTTCCTTTCTTTGGCAAGATATGCAACCTTGTGAAGCATAATTTATTTCTGAGATAAAGTTTGTATAATAAATGAATCCTTAAGCTGGCTGGATTCTAGTTGACATATTCTACCAAGCCTTTCACATTAGCTTCAGCGATGTACGGAGTCTGCATGATAATCCCTTATGTTTACTAAAATAATAAATCTTTGTGCATCTGTGACATAACTTGAGTGTCACAGTGACCAGAACAGAGATGACGGCTGAGAACAGAAGTGTCAGAGAAGGGCCAGTGTCCTGCTTGGCTTTGCCCTGCTTGGAGTGAGTATCTGTTGAGTATCTGTCCCATGGCAGTTCATGCTAAAAGAACAATGACGACCCCCCCCACCACCGCCACCGTGGAGAAAGCGTTAAGGCCTGTGGTCTGAGATGGCACGGTGAGGACAGACTCGATCACCTCTTTTTCCAGCTTTAGGAAAGATGGACACCGTGAGAAGTCATGAATCTCTGGGTTATAGACAAGAAACTCGGTTGGACCATGCACAAAAGTAGTTACCCCTTGTTGTAATCTGTAACCTAGAACAGTGCGACGTGATGCCATAGTGAGCAGAGCGGAAGAAACAGGAACAGGGAATTAAGAGTGGGGAGCGGGGTTAAGGTCTGCGGGCTCTTGAAGCCCCATTCCCACGAGCAAGCCCATTTATTTAGGAGAGGGAAGGTGACCGCAGTGCAGGCAGAAAACACAAAATCCTTCTGCGTTGTTCCCATTCGTTATGTGAAGCATGGGCTGTGTACACAGTGGTAACTGGCTCCCTTGTTGTTTGGAGAAGTGGAAGCAGTACCCTGGGCGTAGTTTAAACATTTATATGACATTTTGATCTCTAAGCCCCAGCTCTCAGTCCTTGGGCCCCACTTCAGGAGAAGGCATTCCAGCCTGCACCTTTTCAGGGCCCAGTTCTCAGCCCTCTGGAGCTGGGGCGCCATCTGCAGCCTCCAATCCCTTCCCAGGCCTCGCAGCTCAGCTTCGCAGCTCTCTAGGTCCTGTTACTTTTGGATATGTCAGTGAGTAGAACTTTTCCTTAGAGAGTAGACGCAGGAAGAGACCAGGGACCAACAGAACGATCGCTAAGATTCTAGTTATTGGGCCCAAAAGAATTCGGAGCCTCTTGGCTATGACATTGGGAGATTCCAGTTATTACCGATTTTTAGTATTCTAAGCTGTTTTAACTGATTTTTAGTTTCTTGAGAATTGTTCTATTAGTAAAGATTTATGGTGGTCTGATTTTTTTTTTACAATTTTTGTTTTTAATTTTATTATTTTTCGAGTTATAGTTCTAACCTTGGTTATTTTGTTGAAGAGACAATTCAATTGACTAGGTTTTTTCAATACTTACTGCTACTTTAGGAATGTGTAGAATAAGGTCTTCAGTTAGAGTTATTGATTAGAATTTTAAAATACAAGGTTGATATCACAATTTGGGAGGAATATCATATTAAGAAACAAAGGTATCATCCTTTTAATATAAAGAATTTAGAATACTTTAAAGTACAACATGTCTTTTTAATAAAAGAAGAGCCAGTTAATAACAAGTTATTTAGGCAAATTGGATTTTGTTATAGAAGAACACTTAGAATATTTTGCTTTTGAAGTATACATATTTATGAGACTGTGTATACATTTAAAGGTTATAACTTATTGCTTAAGATTTTATTTTTGTTGGTTAGTTTTATTATATTATTTTATCCTTGACTATTAACAGTAAATTTAACTACATCTTGTGACAGAATATTGGATGTACAGGAACATTAGTTTATACAAAAAGAAATTTTATTTATACTAGTCTTGGCCAATTGAACTGATATGTTTGGTGTACTGATAAAGTTAGACTTAGAGGCCAGATCTATAGTGATGTTATTTTTTGTGAGAACACTTTTTGTGTTTTTTTTAATTTTGGAAAAATCATTACTTTTTAATTTTGGGGAGAGGTCATATATTTGATCATACCAAACTGGAAATTATTCTTTTTTGATTGATTAGATATGTTTGTTTAGGACCCCTTTGGTTTTCTTTTGCCTATTTTAATTGTTTTTGTATTCATGAACATAGCTTACTTGTGAATTATTACCTATTGTAGTACAATTTAAGTACAATGGTCTATTCAGCATGGGACCACCCCCCCCCAAGCAGAGGCCTGTACTGTCTATGAGGCATTGGCAATACGAATAAGTGTTGTTTGTATTATAAACACAGAACTGTAGTTAATTTATGTCCATTGTTTACCAAATCATGTTTTTAGTTTTTTGGAGAAAAATGTTTATCTGATTTAGATGAAATATTTATTTATTTGTGTATAATTTATGTTTAGTGTTTTCAGTCACTTTAATCACCCTCATCCTCTGGAAGGGTTTTTTTTTTTAGATTGTTTTGAGATGGAAAGATTTTGGGGGGGTTAGTTTTGGGGTGGTAGCCCAGCATCTACAGAACCTGCAGAGATACATACTCTAACAGTATTCGGTTTTTAGTTTTGTTGGTATTGTCCTTCCTTTATATAGGTTTACATGAAACTCATTTTTAAGTGTTTAAGTACTATTGAAATATTGGACAGAAAAGTTAAAATTTAAAAACCAAGAATATATGATGCCATTGCTATCTGTTCTTTGGAGGTTCCATTACTGGTAAAGTTTGTTTTTAATAAACAAGCAGTATACTTAGTAATTATAATTTATTTTTTAACTTGACACAAGATTTATAGTTTTAATATTGCTATTGATCACAACAGTATGGATAATAGTTAAAAAGGAAGTCAGTCGTAGGCAATATCATTTTAGGAAGTATTTTAGTTTGATATCAAAGCCTATTTTTAAATTATAATGGTTATTATGTATTAAAATATTAGATTATTTTGAATTTGTTTATACACATATATATATGCCCACACTTATGTATAAAAGTTCTAAGGGGTGCTTAGGTTGTAAAAATGAAAATTGGCCCCAAGTCTTTTGGCATTTTAGTAAGTGACACTTCTGTTTATTATAAGATATAACTACAGGGTTATTGTAAGTAAAGCAAAGACAAAACAACACAAAATGTAAAACAAAATGTGTAATACTAAACATTTGTTAACAAAGAATGTAACACATGTAGTTTGTTAATGAAGTAAATCGAACAGAATTTTTAACCTTTAAACAAAAAGACTACCTTGAACAGAATGTGATTAGAAGAATTGCACTGAGCAGGTACATAGCAGATGAATTGAACTTTGAACTCTCTTTAGGAGAGGATCATCCTCCAGGGAGTTTAGAGGGCTGTGGGCAGGAGTAGCTGGGAAGAGTCATTCTTTGTTTTGAGCTTTGCCAATTTATTTATTTATTTTCCGTTATAAAAGGTATAGATAGCCTCCAGCCTTGTCTTTTTTTTTTTTCTTGTACTGGAGATTTTTGCACAGACCTGCCCTCTGATGGTGAGTACATTTGGAAAGACTGTGTAATTAACTGTAATTAGACTGTATAAAGCCCAAACTTTTCATGGAATTGCTTTTCATTGTAGTTGTTTATGGGCCTTTTTAAAAGGCCTGATTACCTCCTTTTTTTGTTGTATCGGTAGTGTCTTTTTGTGCAGGAAACCAGTAAAATATTTTTATATAATGTGTTTTTTAATTTTCCTTTCACTCCGGACACTGCTAGCAGTGTCTTGACCAAGTTAAAATACAGTTTACTGTTTCATTGTCCTGTTGTTATCCTAGCATCCTTGATTGTGGTCTTAGCATGAGCTCTTAGATCAAGGGGCTCTAGCTCTTATCAGCTGACCTCCCATTAGGCACCTCTTGTTCCCTACAACCTGAACATCTGAACCTGAACCTGAACCTGAAGAAATGAGAGAAGACAGAGAGGGAGTTAAAGAAAAAAGACAGAACAGTGGGTCAAAGTTTACCTTCTCTTGATCTCTGGATTCTTATAAGCAGGCCTATTTATTTAGTTTAGTACAGGGAGAGTTACGGTAGTGCACAAAACACGACATTGATCTCTTTTGTTATTACCGTTATTTGTATGAAGCAGAATTTGTGCGCATAATGAATAATTGGCTCCCTTGTTGTCTTGGGACTAAAAACTATAACCTAGATATCTCAGTCATCACACAGACTGTCACAGGGTGGTCACACTCAAGTAACACATGGATTTACTTAGTAATGGGTGCCAAGTATGAGAGTGGTAATGCTGGCAGGACTTGTATAGTGTATTCATTTACTTGTTACTATCTATCTATATCTATATCTATATATGTGTGTGTGTGTATATATATATATAGTGTGTGTGTGTGTGTGTGTGTGTGTGTGTGTGTGTGTATACACAGCAATGCAGTTTCTGATATTAGCTGTGGAGTCTGGCATGCACAGGGTCCCTGGAGCGTAACCCTCTGGTCACATTGTGTGTCAGTTTGTGCAGTTCTGGACCCCATGCCCTCTAATGCAGTCTGTAACATGGCCCAACCGGAGCATCAACTTGGGAGAAAGCCCATCTTGGCCTCAGCTCAGAGTCCCTCAGACCACGTTTGGGGTACAGATGCACAAAGACCTGAGTTAGCACTGTGAACTCAAGAAGGCATGCTCCCATAGCTGAAATAGAGATACTGGTAATGAGAACAGGTGTAAGAGCCCATCCGTTATAACAGTACCCACTGGTTCCTTACAGACTTCAGTATTTTTAATTCAGTGATTTTTTCTTTTGTACAATTCTGTAGAAACATATCCATGAAACATACTATTCAGAGCAAAAAAGTTAAAGGAGGCAAGAGAGAGCACAGATAACAATTGTTGATTGAATATTTATGTCCTAATCTCATGAGGAGAAAATTGGAAGATGCTTTCCATTGCACATAAATACGTATCAGATGCCAAAAGTCAAAGAGTCAGGATTAATCTGAGATAATTTATACTATATATTTATGTGTATGTTGACCATACATTTGAAATGCTATTTCTAGAAAGTAATGGGGAAGTTTTATTTGATATATAATTTTTGAAAAATAATTACATAAAATGAAGCAAATTTGAGACATCTACCAAATAGTTCTCAGTGGAGCATCTGGTTATTAAGATGTTGTCTTTCATGATTGTTGAGTTATGTGAACAAATTTTTAATTGTGGGGGTTTAATTGTAGCGGTAAGCCAATTAAGTATTAATATTAAAATAGTCTTATTATTTTTTCTGTTCAGAAAAGTGCATGATTAGTGTTGGGAATTCAAGAATGATGTTACAGTAGAGGAAATGGCATGCATATATTCAAATTCCATTAAAGAGAATCATAGCAAACACCAAACAGAGGCAAGCTGCCATTAGCATGAACTCTTCTAGTCAGTTTGTATCTAGAAAATTTATTCCTATTCAGTCACTGAAAATCTTATCATTTTTTCCATTTTTCAAATAAGAAATATAAGGACAATTTTGACAAAAATTAATGCTTTCAAATCAGGAACCTAGTTCCAAAATTAATTTCTCCCATATAACAAACTTTCTTCAGTCAACCACAGAACTCCTTTGATCTCCACCTAGAAAGTTGAACAATAAAAAATATATGGAAAAAAAAGGAAGTTGAAAACCTAATTGTACATGTCCTCTGGTAAAGCCTAAGAGAAATGGAAATGTTCCTGCTTTATAGACCACTGAGAAATATATCAAGATTTTTGTTAAAATACTGGTGCTGTTCATGTTTGTGCTTCGTCTTGCCATGCTTATTGTCTGCTTTAACCCTTATCCATTTGTTCAAGCCCTTTCATTTGCCCTCTCTGTAGCTGTTATGCAAGGAAATTAATGCATATATGCATGCGTATGCGTATATAGATCCATACATATACTGATATAATTCTCCATATCAATGCATCTAATGCATGTTAAAATAATCAAACTTGTTGCTTTAGGTTAATGTAAGTCTGTACTCACTCAGTACTCTGGTCCTCAACTTGTGAAGAAAAAAATAGTAGACTGAAACATTACTCAAAAAATATTAGAATGATATAATACTTGCCTATGAGGCAAACACAAGGATCTGAGATCAATTCCTAGTTCTGCAAAGGTAAAAAAAGAGAGAAGGGAGAAATGGAGAAAGGGAGGAAGAATAGAAGAAAGTAGGGCGGGAAGGAAAGAGGGAGGAAAGAAGAAACAAAAGGAAGTTCCCACGCATGTACACTGTGTTTTCTTTTCTGTGTGCTTTATTTATTTTATTTTTATAGTAAAAGTGATGTACAGAGGGGGTGCAGTTACATAAGGAAGGGAATGAGTACATTTATTTTTGAATGGCCTCACCCCCTCATTTTCTACTGCCATCCACCCGCCTTGCCTCCCCTTAGTCTGAAAGGTTCACGTCCAACATGACGTCTTGTGGTATCTCTGTTGGGCTGGTTCATCCTTTGCCCTACTGTGTCTGTGGCTCCCCTTCCCCTCCACAAATTAGATAAACTCACCTACAAAACCGTGACAGCAGGTCATAAACCAAAGGAAAAAGAAAAAGAAGTAAATGCAGAGTTCACTGTCAAACCTCTTCTGTCCATTTCTTGGAGTTCATTTTATGTGGTTGTATGCACCCAGCTATTAAGCCACTGTCATCCTCTGATAAGTATATCATAGGAAAATTCTAGTTATTACAAATGAGGGAAGCACTGTTGTGTTTCTTGAAGTCTGGCTTGCTTAGCTTGATAGAATCCCCCCCCCCATTCTTTTAATTTCTTTACAAATGAGGTGATGTCATTCTCGGTAATGGCAGCATAGAATTCCATTGTGTATACATGCCACATTTTCTTGATCCATTCATCTACTGAGGGGCATCTGGGTTGGTTTCATATCTTCGCTATGGTAAATGCTGCTGCAGTGAACATGGCTGTGCTGGTGGTTTTAGTGTGGGATGGTTTGTGACCATTTGGGTAAGTGCCCAGGAATGGGTCATGGGGGAGCTCTATGTTTAGTCTCCTGAGGAACCGCCATACTGCTTTCCAGAGTGGTTGAATGAGTTTAAACTCACGCCAACAGTGCAGTAGAGATTCCTCCTGGCCACATCCCTGCCAGCATCTGCTATTATTAGTTTTCTTGACTGAGTTGAGGTGGACCTCATATCTAAAATGTACTTAGAGCTCAAAAACTTAAATCCCTCCACAATAAATCCTCAAAAAAGAACCAATAACACCAATAATAAGTGGACTAAAAGGCTTAAAGAGAGAGTTCTCTGAAGAAGAAATTAGAATGGTCAGTAGACATATGAAGAGTTGTTCAACATCCCCGGCCATAAAAGAAATGTAAATAAAACAATATTGAGATTCCACTCCACTCCAGTTAGAATGTGTGCTTTATTTTAAGAGAATAATCATTAAAAGGAAATTATCATCAGAGCATTTACAAAAGTACATCACATAATGTGATGAGCAAGGTGCATTACCTATATTCTTATCAGTGTCTGTTGGTAGATTTAATTAGACTTCATAGAACAAATCACAGACATTTGTAAGACTTAAAATAGTTAAGGATCCAGAGATATGTCTATTGCTTTACATTTTGTTCATATATTTTTTATTGTAATTAATAGAAGGGTTACATTATATTCACCAGATAGAAGGTGCATTACTTCACATACATTGATACCCTTTCTCATGTCTTAGTCCCCATTCCCCTCCCCCTCACCCCCTCCCCTCATCTTGTTTTCCCCCCTTCCCTATCCAATTTCAAATAACCAAATACAAATATATCCAATATATCAGATAACAAAGTGAGATACTGTAACAATATGAGATTACCAAGGGACAGCAAAAGAGATGAGAGATAACATAGTACATTAAGGACAGCAATCACTCATTATATGGCTTTTGTTTCTATATCCTGGAGGTCTTTTCATTTAGCGTCATACTATACGGTCTTATGTATCTAGGTTTTGCTCTATTGTAAATCTCTGCTAGGAGAGCCCAAGGTTTCTACTGATAATGACAAATGAGGGAAACCATTGAGCCTATGTTCCTTTGAGTCTGGCTTACTTCACTTAATATGATTTTTTCTAAGTCTTTCCATTTCCTTACAAATGGGGTGATGTCATTCTTTCTGACAGCAGCATAGAATTCCATTGTGTACAAATACCACATCTTATTGATCCACTCATCAACTGAGAGACATCTGGGTTGGTTCCATATCTTTGCTATGGTGAATAGTGCTGCAATGAACATTGTTGTGCTAGTGGATTTAGTATGCCCTAGTTTCTGGATGTTTGGGTAAATGCCAAGTAGTGGAATTGCTGGGTCATAGGGGAGTTCTATGTTTAGTCTTTTGAGGCACTGCCATACTGCTTTCCATAGTGGTTGAACGAGTTTGCACTCCCACCAACAGTGTAGTAGTGATCCCTCCTGGCCACATCCCCTCCAGCATCTGTTGTTATTAGATTTCTTGATCCTGGCCATTCTAACTGGAGTGAGGTGGAATCTTAGAGTTGTTTTGATTTGCATTTCTTTTATGACCAGAGATGTGGAGCGTTTCTTCATGTGTCTATAGGCCATTCTTATTTCTTCTTCAGAGAAGACTCTCTTCAAGTCTTTGGCCCATCTTTTAATGGGATGGTTGTTTCTTTGGTGATAAGTTTTAGAATTATTTTAAAACTCTTATTTTAGTGAACTCACAATATGTGAGAACTTCTAGAGTTCTCATCAGCCCTATGAATTATGCATCTCATGTCTGGTCTATAAAACTTCATATTTACTCCATGTTTCCATTCAGAATAACTTCAGCATTGATTCCCACATTACAATCCACAGTAAGAACAAGTGGGTCCCTGGAGAGCTGAGTTGTGTTATGGATGATGCATGATACCTGAGTGTGAAATTTAACTTTTTAACACCTTTGCAATCTTGTAGTTGACAGGTTAATATATAAAGTTTGAGTGGATGCTATTTGTGGCTGATTGTTCTGATTTTCTTTGCTAACACTATATCAAATCATTAACTATTTTCAATTTTCAGCAAATGATCCCATACTCATGAGTTTCCTGCATTACCATATTACTTCTGGTGATTTATTTCTAATCATATTGGGAGTACATTTTCAGTGCTGTAGCTGAATTATATTAATTTGATACAAACAAACGAAGCAACTTGAAATATTGATTGCAGTGGCATTCCATTTTCATAAGTATGCCCTGTAATTCCATTGATTTTAAGTATGTGATTAAATTGTTTGGTTTGATTCAGCATTTGTGTTTGTGTTATATAAGAAACAGAGGAGGGGGAAATTGTCACTTTAAGTTTTAAAGTAAACCATGCCCATTGCCTCCTGAGGGGGGGCTGGAAGACTGTGGCTGGCCAGTAAGTTTCTTTTCTGGGTGGGGGGCTGGGGAGAATGGTGCTCGGCTGCTGGGAAAACGCACCCTCTGTTGGGGCAGGAGACAGGAAGTGGGTTCCATTTCCTTTCCCTATCATTTATCGGATAGATTTTGTCATAGTATATAAACAAATGTGAGCATAAAATAAAAACATTCACTCTGCGGGTTAGAAGGGCGTCTCTGGATCACAGCGTCAGGGAATCTTCACAGTGCATGACGGCCCACAATTCCTGCTGCAGTCACGATTTCAGTGTACGTGTGTGCATGTCGTGTGTACGGCAGCATGTGTTTGTGTGTAGACAAATATGTGCCTCATTCCATCTATTCCTACACACACCAGAGGTGTTTCAAAGGTAGAATTCTTTCCTTCTTCCCCTGGGTGCGCACGTGCGCATCCATAGGTCATGTCCTTCTTTCTAGCTGAGGAATACCTCTGAGGCACCAAGAAGAGAAGCTGAGCCCTCAGGACCCAGGACAGCTCCTCTGAGCTGAGCCCCTGACAGGTCCCTCCACTCTGACCCTCCAGCAAGGTAGAGCCTCATAGCAGCTGCCTCCTTTCTTCCCCGGGCACGTCCTTCTAGAAGTCTTCACCGATTGTAACTTTGGGCTCTGAAGCCAGGGTCAGTTGCTCCCCATGGTCCTCTACTGCCCGCTGTGAGCTTGGTGTGCAGCAGGGCTGTGTGAACACCTCTGCTGTGCGCGTGCACGCGCACACACACACACACACACACACACACACACTCACACTCATCCAGAGAAGCCACACTTGACTGAGCCTCAGCCCCAGATCAGGCATTCCCTCAAAGGCTTTCCACAGCCAACTTAGCTCCACTTCCTAAACCCAACTCCGCTGCTTGTGTTTGCACCACACGCGGGCTGACTCCGCCACTATTTTCTCTTTAGGTTTGTGGTTCTGTCTTGTGCCTTCTCTGCATCCCCTTTCCATTTTTCTGCATCCACCTCATAATCTCTCAAAGTGGGGTTCTCGGAGAACTTTCTAGATGGCTGGGGTGTGATCGGGACATAGCAACACAGAACTCTCACTTTCCTCAAACACCACCACCTCTGCTTGGGCACCAGAAGACAGGTATGGATACTTGTAGAATTTAGAGTAAAACCCATAGGTATGTTGGTGTCTAACTACATACAGTGCATGTATCCTCTTACATCTTACCTAGAAAGAAGGTATGAAGTGCAACACATGGCAGAAAATTATGGCTTGACATAAATCACGTAAAAGCTGCTCTTAGGTTCTCGTGCATTAACCTCACATCCTCTTCCATCATCAACAATGACAATCCAGCAGTCCGACAATTCTACTGCTAATTTATTGTCTATCCTCAAACCCCTCCGATGTGTATTAAAGCCAGCACCCCATCTTCCCTTTCTGAATATGGCCTCTCTAGATGGTGGGGTATTTATTCCAGATAGAAAGGGAAACCTCTGGAGCTTTAGTCCCTTATATAAAATGGGACAGTATTTGCATATCACCTACACTTAGCCTCCCACATGCATTAAATTGGCTCTTGATTATATATAGTGCTAAAATAATGTAAATGCTATGCAAATGGCTGTGCTACTGTATTATTTACAGAATATTGACAGAGAGAAGTCTGAACACATTTGGTGGACATCTTTTTCCAATATCTCTGACCCGTGGTGGGTTGTATCCACAGACACACCTTCTCTTGGCGTGGAGAGACGACTCTGGTATGCCCTGTAAGGGTTTTTTGCAAGGCCTTTGAAGAAATTACAAATGGTGGCCCTAGAGATCCACTCTGGGTGTCACTCAGGTGCTGCTGGTGTCACTCTGTCTGCAAACCAAGTGGATTTCTAGCAGTTCCAAAGATTCATCAGCTTGGTTGTTCTCTCATGAAGCAGAGCTGTTCTCATGAGTTCCGCCCTCCTCCTTTACACATGATGCTTGCTGTGCACTCCAGCTCTCTGCCTGACTTGGTCTTTCTTGGCTGAGACGGGGTGTGTGTGTGTGTGTGTGCGTGTGTGTGTGCATGCAGACACAGGCATCCCTCTCTGCATGGGATACTGTGGCTATTCACAGGATGCCAGGCCCTTCTTTCTCACTTGTGTCTGTAGTTCTCTTTCCTGGCACGTGGTGGCCTTTCTCTCTCCTCCGAGATAGACCTCTGAGTCACTATGCAGAAAACCTGAGGCCTCATGTCATCTATGAAATGAGCAATATTTTATCAGCTAAATAAGAGCCAACATCTAATTAGTCCTGCAGCAGTACCAGTGCTGTCATTGGTGGGGGAGAGGTTATGTTTTAATGGAGTGGCTTACAATCTTGTGGCAGAGCATCTTGACCGCAGGTTCTGTGCTGGAGGAAAACATTCATACAAACGCCTCAGAACTGCTCTGCATGAGCCCTGAGGTCCATTCTGCTCACCTGTGCATACCAAACACCCAGCAGCGCCTTACGCTTGGTGGGCTCTTAATACACGGGGTAAAATAATGCACCGTTATCTGCATAGCTATGCTGCCAATCGACATCATCATCTTGGAGATATCCCTAACTTCCTTGCAAACTCTAAGGAATACAGCATAGACATCCAGATATGACGAAACTGCCATGTGTGTGATGGAACATTTGTCAGAAATTGTTCACTAACGATCCTTGGCATCCAAACTGCACATTACCTTCTCTTTGAAAGACGATGATGCAGGTGAGAAATAGTATTTATCCACTGTGTAGCTAGCTATTCTTGACTTTTTCAACCGATCATCCTAAAATGACTCAATCAATAGCATGGAAGAAATTCAGGCAGGCTGCCTGCACCTGGCAGGTTCTTCCCAAGCTCGAGCTGCGTGGTTTGTAGTGGTGACGCTGCCGCACACCTGAGAATGTGGCGATGAGGTGGAGAATTGTTTTGCTGGATCTAATCAAATTCAATGGTAACCCCCCGACATTTTTGAGACAGTGTGATTATGCTGATTTTTTTCCTTAATGGCTGTGTCAAGCGGTTATCTAGACTGTTTTCATCTTGAATTGCCTC